>NW_009700612.1:0-2568 GCF_000703405.1 Apaloderma vittatum | reverse complement strand
AAGAGAAGGCACTTGGCATCACTCATTTAAGGATCTCTTCTACCAGTGTTTTCTACCCCACAGCTTTGTAACATATAAAACAGACGCCTTCCACAAGGTTAGACCTTTTCTTGTACTCTAGCATTTACAAATAGGAACTTCGATTTTAATGCAAAGTTTAATTAATGAAATTAACCGTTTAAAAACTACATTAAAACTATCAGAGAGCAGAATTAAGCACAACATTTCTGTCCTATAACTACATATTAGCAGTCTGACCGCTGCAAAAAATAAGAGCTACGGCATTACAGCTTTAGAGAGGTTTAACGTAGCAGTTGCCAAAATTTGGGAAAAACCTGCAATACAATACCATTACAAGATTCAGGAAGTTACCTGTGTCGTTTCCATATTTGCAACATAATCAAAAGTGAAGATCTTTGGCTCGGGCTTTGAGTGCAGACGGATGGTGTTTGATGAAAGAACAGATAAACACAAGCCTTGATCTCCATCCGCTGACACAGTTCCCTCCGAAGGGGGACGCACCCTTACGTACACTTTGATAGCATCACCTTCAACACTAAACAAATATTTATGCGTTAGATTACTCTGCAGTAGATCAATCAGCCATCACAAAAAACCCCAAACAGATTAAGCACGTGAAGTCACGCAAAGGTGTCTCCTGAACACACAGGACTGCTTCCGGCTGTACACGTCAACTCCCTACAAGGCACAGATTCACTGAAGGTAACGCAGCAGATGTAAAACCAAAGAACATCAAGTTATCAGCATTTATTGCTATTGCACGTAATTGGAGCTCTGAAAAAATAGGTTTCATCTTGAACTTGAAATTTATATAAAACTAGTGTTATAATAAAGGTTCCAGGAGTTTCTATGGGCTTCAAGAATCCTCCTTACTACTGGAAGTCACAGAAGACTTTACAAGAGGTGCTACATTCCAGCAAGAAAGTTACTTGCATTTTTCTTTGCTGCTTACAAGAGAAGGGAACAGAACAGTTTTTAAAATGAGGGAAGGGCCTAATGACTGAGATGGAAAAGACTAAAAGCAAACAGGATTCAGCTGAGAAAGGGAAGATGCTATACCGGATTTAAGACACGCCACGCTAACTTGCCAAGCTGGCTTTCACTAGCTAATATTATACTGAGTTGTGGCAGAAAATGTTTAACTTCGAAGGAGGGCTTTTTGTTTTAGCTTAGCACTTCCTCATAGAACTGAAGTTCCTCTTCAGAGAAATTCTGAAGTCCAGCTGCAGAATTAGTGGACAAATAAGAATTTACTGCATGGGAGCATTCTGAGAACAATCCTTTTACTAAGAGAGCATTTTTCTTTAAAAACTGTAAGTAAATGAGGTGAGAAAGGTAACAATCTCGTGCAGGAAAATACTGAAAGAAAAAACTTCAAATTATTTCATGAAGTTATTATAGTAGATTTTGTTTGCACTTTTTCAGTGTGGTTATTCACACATGGGAACTATCTGATACTACTTTACCTGGGTGAGCTCAACAAAGGTAACGCAGAGTCACGCAGATCTCCTACAGAGTAAAAGTGAAATGTGAAATAAATTACTGAAAAAAAACCACATTTAAGAAGAAAATACGGTAAGGAGTACTGAGGGTGATAAACAGCCTTATAAATACCCACTTCACGCACAAATCGGAACCGCACAAAAATATTTAGTAACTACTTTCCTTTGACGGAAGGTTGGTGGTTTCTCGCAAAGCCAGAGAAAGCTCCAATCCTATAACATGAACACGCATCTACTTACAAACGTATGTGCAGTGAGCGGTCTCTTAAATTAATGTATATGAAGTTTTGTAAGTGTGTTGGAGAATCAGCAACATAAATGTTTGCAGTATTATAAATTCCCATCACATTTGAAAAATTGCTAACTTGCAGACAAAACAACAACACAGCATGAAGTAGTTTTATTGATGTGACCACAAAACCTCAATTTCCTAAACCTGCACAATTGAGTAGCTGTATCGCTTTTGCTGTTATGAACCAATACTGAGCATCTGTAATGCATAAAGCTCTCCTTTACGTATGAGCATTGTTTTGGACAGCTTCACATTCCAAAAAAATGTCATGTATGAAGCTGTGGTTTCAGCTAGAGCCATAGTTATAGCCAGAACTGCAGTTTTAGCTGGTATGTAGGAGACTTTTAATACGCTTGAGCAAGCAGAATCAGGGGCAGGTGTGAGACAAGGGGAGCTTATCCCCAAGGACAGGATGCTCTTATCTCCACAGACGGAATGCCCCAGGACTCCCAAATGCCATTAAGAGATGTAGAACCTGCTCAACAGACATCAAAGCTATTAAGTTCTGATTTCAGCCTTTTCACGGCATCAGGTTATCACCTCACAGGTAGGTATGCTGAGTTATTTTTTATTTAAGGGTGAATCTGACATGACATTATTGCACATTGGTTAATCAAATTAGTAATTAACATACTTTTTTAAAAAAATGAGTAAAATGACAATGAAAAATAATTTACCAAAATATTCCACTAATAAGCACTTTATAAAGTCTCTAGAAGCGCACGTTTCATTGTAGGAAGATCCTTTTAAAAG
>NW_009700611.1:43588-122963 GCF_000703405.1 Apaloderma vittatum | reverse complement strand
TGTCAGCCGCCCCACACAGCTTGGTGGTTTGGAAACATACTTCATATAGATAGCCCATTAATGAACTCAGTGTTTGATTTTATCCTTGTGTTCGCTGAGCATCCAATGCCTTATTTATTTCACATTGTGCAAACCTGCTGTAACGCAGAATTATTTGTTTCCTTTTGACCAGTTCTTTCATGTTCACCATTAGTGTACTCAGCTGTTTCACAAGCAGTAATGAACTTGTTGCCATACTCCTTTTCTGCAATGAAGACTATTATTAGTCCCATTTTTTCAGGTAATAAGCTGAAGCAGAGGAATATAAATAATAAATTTAACTACAAATTTTGAACATCGAGTAAAAGAACAATAGACAACTGTTCCTCAGACTTTATTAGTTGACAGCACAGCCCTCCCCGATGTCAGATGTGGGTGTGAGAGGAGCCTGCGGTCCTGCAGGACAAATGCAGCCTCCTGCCCCAGCCAGGATTGCAGCAAAGTGGCTGGCAGTGGCTGCGGAGGGATGACTGAGAGGAATGGCTTTGGGAGGTCAGCTACGCTGAAAGGGGTGGAAAGGAGACCGATACATTTCCTTTTCCGAGCGCAGGGAGTGGTCTGGTCAACACAGCCACCTCGTGTAACCTTCACCTTGATTTCATGTCTGGCTCCTGAGCCAGTGCATCTGGGAAGAGCAATTACAGGGAAAGTCTTGCCTTAGCCTCATTTATCCTGAGATAGAAAGGGTGAGAAAGAAAATAGGCTTAGCATGGACAGAATCCTTGGAAATGCTATCTGTCAACTGCTACTAAGCATATGCAGTCAGATATTTTCTCAATTATTTATAACTTGGCTAAGTTTGAGCATTATACCCCTCCACACACATAGATGCACAACAAAAGGCTTATCCATCACACAAAGACTATTGAATGCCAAATTTCACTTCCTTGCCTCAAGTCATCGTAGTGCCAGAAATTATTGACAAAACCATTGTAGTAATCACTGGTAAATAGTATGATTGGCAAATAATATATTTTCTGCTGACTTTATTATTGGAAACAACTGGACAATTTGTGCTGACACTCTTTTGGAAAACAAACGTGGAAAATTTCAGCCCCAGCAGTTAAATTCTGGAAGAGTTCTGAACGACTGAAATGAAGGGTTTCTAATGGGAAGAGTTTGGCAGCATTAACTACAAAGAGTCTTAGCCATTCGGTCTGCAGTTGCTTTTCTCAAATTATGAGTTGCAAATCACCTCTATCCCTAATTCTACACAGAGCCACAGCCCCTGGTGAGACACCCAGGAATTTTTAATTTTTTATATGAGGTAGAGAGGTTTAATAGCTCTAGTCTATGGTATCTGTATGAAGACCGCAGTGCTAAAAGCATGTATAGAAGCATATAAGGATAAAATAAAAAAGTAGAAATGAGTTTTATGTACAATGTACTCAATGCATGTAATGAAAATTCCAGTTTATTCATCACTCTGGAATGAGTAGGAATGTTGTTATCTGTTGTTTGCATAGCTGATAGCTTCCAGTTGTAGAATCAGTGTAAGGTATTTACAGCAACAGTTTTAGTATGGTTTGGTTTTGGTTATGTGAATTAGATGTGAGAAACATGCAGACTGTAATATCATATTAAGGTCCCTTCCAACCCAAACTAGTCCATGATGCTATGATTAACATGAGTCCTGTCCACAAATGAGAAAATCAGTATGAACTTATTAGGGCAAATAAGTTACAGAGAGAGTACAGGGCAGGCATTGTGTGATTATGGTACAAATGCTGTTTCTTTGACTTTGCTCAAAGAAATCCCAAGTGCAACAGTGCCATAATTTATTTTATAAATTTATAATTCTAGTAGCATGTGCTTAAAAAAAAGAAGCCAAAGGGTGTTGCCTTTGAAGTGTTTCTTCAGCTTTGGTAAAGATAATACTTTGTAGGATCTGTGCAGGAACTCTTCTAACAGCATGGGGTTAAAATGTACTTGTTTTTACATCTTTGGGAATTGTCAGTCATTTTGTACCTGTTTATTTCACAGTCAGATTCCAATTACAACCTGCTGTTAGAAAACCTGGCCATAAAAGTTGGAAAATACAGCATGGAAGACATTATTATATACTGAGGTATCATCAGAATTGTTGGTGTGTGTATTTGGGAGGGAGTGAGGGAGAGCATCAGCAAGGGGGTCGTTTTCATTTCACTTGCTGGGCATGACCCAGCGAACTTCTTGTGAATGGGAAGGTTTTGCCAGCGCATTGCAGAAAACTGTTTTCACTATGTGCATATCCATTCCCTGACAGCATGTGTCAGGAGGAAATAAAAAAGCCAGACTCTTACAATTGATAATACAGGATCGATTAGACATGACAAAACTGTAAGAATCACCCCCCCAAGACATGTTTTACCAATGTGGTGGTAAAATTACCAATATTTGAGACATCTGACCAAGAAGTTTATCCTAACTAAAAGGACAGTCCTTTTCGACTAGGAGCCAGCAGCCTGTGTTTGTTACCTGCTCCCTACCATGGACGGAAGGCAGTACGGACTCTGCCTCGGAACACAGACTCCACCAAGAGCCATCCCTCCACGTCCTCGTCTTATTTACTTTGTGAATTCTTCTCAGAGTTGTGGCAGCCAGCAAGCTGCTGCAGGAGTCCATTCCAGATGGAGGGGATACCTGGATTTGTTCACATTAGAATAATTAATTTTCCTCACCTCTTTCTTTGTTGTTTTGTGGTGTTTTGTTTTGTTTTTTCCTGATACAGTCTATAGTCTGTGTCTCTGCAATCACTTGGCGGAGCACTGAGGAGCAGAGAGGGTGATACTGTCCAAATGTTTTTTCCCTGTGATCATGGTTAATAAAGCTCCTGTCTGACCTGCCCTAAATCACACCTGTGTTATTACACACTTGGTTTTCCCAAATCTCTGACAGCAACCTACAACTCCGAAGCTGGATGATAACAAATTTCCTAGGATGACAAGAAAGTTGTTTGCATATATAAAAAAAATCTCCTTTCCCACCTTTTTCTCTAAAGTTTTAAAGCCTTTTAGAGGTCTTTGCACCATATTTCAGTAATCTTCAAGAATCCAAGCAGCTTTTTTTTAGCCCAAAGGAACAACTTTATAAGATACCTATTTTTCTTAGCAAGACCACATCTACTCTGATCAGAAGTATATTACCTAGAATTTATAATGTGATACTGTTTCTCTGAGTCATCATAATGAATCCACATTAGTTTATTATCGCATCAGCCCCAACACATTATCTAAATGATGTTGGGTAGCTTCTATATCTGAACACTGAAGTCTTACAAATGGCAGGTGCTACTCTGATTTAGAACTCAGATGGGCAAAATGGTCTTTATAATGAGTGTTTGTTTATTAGAAGTGATACAATCTTAGGTAAGGCATAAAACCAAGATTGGGACAACAGAAACACACTGAAAGACTGTGAGAAACAAATGTATTTCACTTTGCATTGGGGCACCCACAACCATACTGAATGACATCTGCCTGGATGCGCATTTCCTTGCTGCCACCACATCCACACCGGCAGGAGGTCAAAGGGCCTGAAGATCTGCCCCAGCCCTTGGAGATCCATGGAGTGCCCACCTGTTCTGCTCATCCTGCTGCCTTCCCAAAACCCGAGGGCCTGAAGGAGACCCGGCTCCACCATCTATGGCTTCGACCTGAGGTGCCAGCGAGTCACTGTCTGGCTGGGGCTGTTGTTGGGCTGGGCTCAAGAGGAGGCGGCATGTATATGTAATATTTTAATATATTATATGTATTCCCTCAGAATCACTCATTTTGACTGCTGAGTGGTCACCTACTTTTCATGACTGTCTACCCCGCTGCTTCTGTTGTTGTGTCCTGTGTTGCTTAAGGTTGTTCTTGCTGCTGGACTAATGCTGTTGTCACTCTACACCCACCTGTAACTCCCTAACGTCGTCTACTCAGGCAATGTGGAACTGGGTGTGTTTCAGATTTGTAGATGTTATTACATATGATTGAAAGATTTTTAATCAAAAGGTAAAACCCATAAGCATCAGCATTTATGTTCATGCTTACCGACATGAAAAAACAATCCTTTTTTTCTTTAAATTGGAAGTCTCAAGTTAAAATTAATACACTTGTCTTTAAAAATATTATTTACATGCATGGCAATGACAGCCTGTTCTAGGGCCTAAATTTACTGATTGTACTCAGATGTTAATGAGTTTAAAAGTGTTTGTTTTTTTTTTTTCTAATGGGAAAAGATTATTCTCTATCACTATAGCCAACCTGAGTTAAATAATTTTGTCTAATATTATGTATCACGTGTAAGTATCAGAATTTTTTAAATTTTATTTATTTATTACTTTGGAGCTTTTTCAGTTTCTGCTGTATGGAAGAATCTTTTCTGAATTACTTCCAGTGTAATTTTTAGTTCTGAGATGCAAACATGATGTTTTCTTCATTCGTGTAACTTCATCTAAAGCTGAGAGACTGAGTTAAAAAAGCAGAAAAAAGTTTCCATCTCCCAGTTTACAAACAAAACCCCAAGTGGGCAAGAAAACCATCATCTGAGCCTGAAAATTAAAGAATATCTGGACGTATTTGCAAAAATATTCTTGCATGTATGACTTCTTTTAAGAAGTGCCTGAGCATCTTGCTGGCACTGATTTTGATGGATATGAAGCAGCTGGCCTACTGCAGGGTTTCTGAAATCCCAGAAGATAATGAACTGCTTTATTAGGCACCAAATACCTTTGGAAATCAGGCCCATGATGACCAGAAGCAATCTGTCAGTTCACTAACTACAATTAATATCTCTTTTGTGTAATAAACTACTTTTAAATGTAAAGCGTAGTTTAAAAACTTTTCCTTGCATTAACAGCAGATAAAAGGTCATTTATTTTACCTGCAGAAGCAACTTTAACAAGCTCTTTTTGTGCATTCTTAAAATTTTAGTTCTAACTTTCATCTGAATACTGCTCATAAAAAATTCAAGACGAAGATTATCACCAGAAAATGCGCCCATCATTATGATCTGACATAAATATATATATATATGGCTAATCATCTGAATAAAGGTATATGGGACAGATGAAAAAAAATGTGAACAAGTATTGTAAAAAACCCCAAAACCCAAGCTTAGCATAACTATAGCAAAAGTTGCAAATGATTGTGCCAATCAATGAAAATAAAACATTACTCAGGGAATAACTAAGTGGTCTACTATGACTGTGCCCGTGGGTAAGGCTGATGGGGCGGTGCAGAGTGACACGTCACTGTGGCAGGGAAAACTTCCTCCAAGAGAAAAAGAAGAGACCTATAAATGCTGTCAGGGATGGCAAGTAGCACTGACCTGCTGGTGGTTAATGCGGGGTGGTCTCCACCAAAATGCGTGTCACTTGTCACCTCCCCACTCCTGCCAGCATCTTGGTGCTGCTCCCAGCACGTTCCCAATGCCTCCTCCAAGTCCTTGCCTGGTGCTTGCTGAAACCACTGGAAATATTCCTGTTGACTCAAGGAGCCTTTTCCTTCCCCAAATATGTATCCAAGGGATGTAGTCCTTGAATCTCTGAATTCATCTATCATCCTACATCTTTTTCTTAAAGGGATGGGGTGGAGGATACCCTATATCTTATGTGAAAACCCAAAGGGCTATAAAGAATTATTCTCTTCACCAGATCATGCCCTGATTTCACTGAGTCTTAAAACCAGCCTTTCTCACACTTCTCCTCTGTCTACTCCACTACATTTGGGGGGGGGAAGATGATTTGCTTCCCTGACACAGCAGAGGCTGTTTATCCCCAAAATGTTTAGCAGAAAAATATTGCCATTCATGTAACACAATTTGTACACACACAGGCTATAGTACCTACAGGCGTGTTGAATAACAGGCCAATTTTCACATTTTGGCTTCAGATGGGATTTTTTTTCAGTACTTTATTCTTAGTGACATCCTTCTGGGGAGCAAAGAAAGGTAAAATTCAAGAGACATTTACTGTTTATACAAATACTTCATGCTTATTGCTCATAAGGAGCAATTTAAAATGACAAATCACTATTCTGTAAATCAGATATAGACAGACAACTTACTGGACTGCTTCCAGGATACACTGAGACATGTACCAAAATATCAGAGTATAATTACTTTCATTATGTATTCCAATTAATGTGAAAACAACCGAGACTGTAAAGATCGCATCCAGCTAATTTTTACTGACATAAACCCCAATATTATATATAGAATTGGTTGTCCTCTGTTTACTTGATTAAAATATGGACTAATCAGGCACTGCTTTTCTAGAAATAGTTGTTGAGTATGATAATTTGACATCTTCTAAAAATCAGTTAAAACACAAGTGCATGTTTTAATTTATGTCAGTATTTTGAACTTAAGTCTGTTATAGAACCAAGGATTAGCTAAAAAAAATCCTGAAATAAAAGAGCAATTTTTAACATGTATCTGAAGGGTATAGTATCTTGTGTGAACCGTGTTCTACTTCAGATATTCCCATGGTGTTTTGCTGTTTGACCACAGCCCTTTTCCAATAAACATAAGCAATTCTTTTAAGTTGAAAATTATTTTGACAATAACTCATCTTCACCTTTGACATTGCTATAGTGGGGGAAAGGATGCATGGCAGTTGTGGGCATATGACTATTTCTCACTAATAACTCATTTCTCAACTAATTTAGACATTTTTCTTTGACTGCAAATGCAGTAATTTATCTGTCTTCGTTATTTGTTTCAAAACTGCTTACTTCTTCCTTTAAAATGGAGCTTCAGTTTTTCATATCTGGAGTTCTCCATGGGAGAACAACCTGCACAGAGAAGACCACTGAAGACAAGACTCCTTGCCTTGGTGGGCAGTGTGCAGCAGGTCCCAGAGCTCTTCTAGGGAGAGAGGAAGGATATTGCTTTTGCCTATTCCTAATCCCCCAGCCTCCCAAACACTGAATTAATGATGTTTGTAATCCTCTCTTTCTCTATCAGTGTATGTCTTCTGACCTCATTCCTCCCTCTTGGCCCCTTCTTCATTGGCACCGTGCTCCATTCAGAGCTTAAATACTCCACCGCACTTCATGTTCCCTAGTTTGAAGCCATGACTTTTTGTTTTGTCATATTCGGGTAATGCGAATAATCCCCTTCCTTTGAAGGTACTTATGTTCTGTGATCTTGTCTCCCCTGAGCCTTCTCTTTGGCAGGCTGTAGAAATTAAATTTCTTCTGTCTAACCTAACTCACTAGATACCTTTTAATGTTGTTTTCTCTGTGTGTGTTTTCTGTAGTTTCACGGTGCTTCCAAGCTGTGGGGAGCGGAGTGGACCCAAAAGGAGATGCCAGTGCACTTACTCACATAAAGCACCCTATAGTGAATATTACCTTTACAAAACAACAGTGTACAGTCACTCATCCCTCATGAACTTTTTCTCCAACTCTTAATGTGAAGGAAAGTATCAAGGAAAAGGGGTCTCCATTAGCCTATCAAGAGTTTGTCCATTTAAAATCCGTGTCCAGTCTAAAACCCATAAGGCTATGATTCACCATGCAAGGCAGTACTGAGGCTGGATTACAGTTAAGAGGCCTTTTGGCTGAGCCTTATCTAAACTGCACTGGCTGAATACATTGATTCTAATGAAGTTATTCATGGCTTACATTGACCGATTTATAGCCTTTGTCTTTCATACATAAATCTATGCTTCCAGATGTAAGGTACATGGTAAGTCTTGTGATTAGCTGTAGTGAGGGTACATTAGAGAAGATAACAACCAGAAGAGGCTCCCTCATGTCCTGGATCCTTCTCAGCAAGGGACTGTGTAATAGTTTACAGAATGACTTAATTGAAGAAGCTGTGGAAGTACAGTGATCAGAAAACTTAGAGTGGTTCCTGGTATACAAAGGTTCTGTCAGCAATCACTAATGCCTCAGCTGGTTCTCCTCCATCATGTTGTCTGTGCTATTTATTTTTAAACCTTGATGGTTTAATCAGTGTCATGCAGGCTGAAGGCTCCCTGTACCTGGAGCTCGTGGAGAGCTACAGCTGCAGGCTGCAAGATCCCCATGACAATGACTGCCATTCAGCCCTGTGCAACATGGTTTTATTGGAAGGTTTTCATTAAAGGCAGACATTTTGAATCATCTGACATTTTAAATGCCTCTCAGTCTGATAAGTTTTGCATCCACTAGCCATGCTTCAAAAAATAAAAGAATAAAACCTGTGCAGACAACTACCTTGCATTTTTTACTGAGTATCACTGGAAAAATAAAAGTAAACTTAAAACAATGCTTTTGCTAGGATCCTTGTTTATCTCACGATATTTTCAGTACAATGCCTCCTTTTTGCTTTAATATAGTTAGGGATAATTGCACCCCTTGGGTACATCTTGGCTGATGCCTAAAACACATCTAGAGCTGTTTTCGTATTACTATGAAAAAATGTTTCAAGTGAGAGGCTACAAGAACTCTAATATGAGCCATCAATAAGCCTCTTCTATCATTTAAAAAAGCTAAGCGGTGCTGAGATTTATTAAATACCAAACATAATTGCATTGGTGTATGAAATACCATAGCCCCACTCTGTTGCATGAAAAACAAAGGAGAAAATATAAGAATAATGAGTTTTACGCACTCAGAAATCTCAAAGAGACCAGACCATAACTCTGGTCTTGACTTGGCAGTGCACAAAAGACCTACCCTGTGCCACGGAATTTCCCCAAAACTCACTGGTATTAATAACGCTTAATGGCTTCAGTGGAACTAGAATTTCTCCCTCAGAAAGTTACGTTCTCCTGCCATTATTGCGAAAGAAGTCCCTACCAAATAACATAATTAAAATTGTGTTGTGTTTTCTAGCACAAAACAATGCTGTATTGTGTAGGCTTCTCCATGAAAGGTAAGCAGCCTGGAGCTTGCCTAGTACTGGCGGGTGAGACCGCCCAGTGATCCCACGAGGTGCACTGGGCATAGAACAAGACGTCACGGGTAACCATCTGACAAGTGGAAACCCATGGCAGACAGATAAAGTGGAAAATAGTATTTGGCTGTAACACAGGACCTCAGAAACAGGTAGGGAAAAGGTGAAAGGAGTGCAGCAGCTAAATTCATGTTTGCAAAACAATCCTCTTCCAAGCGTGGATCTCGTCATAAAGCAGTTCAGGCTGTGCACAAGTGACCAACAGGCTTTGTGCAGGCTCCCACGCGGGATGTGTTCAGCATGAAGAAGGTACTCTCTGACATAAAGATACCAATAATCATGCTCAGATGCTCTTTTCTACAGTTACAGACATTTCTAGCTAAGCACAGCTGAAATATTCTTTACATGCTCCTCTAAATAAATTCAGTTTTACTAAGGGAAAATATACAGTAGCTTTTCCTTATGTACAAGACTCCCTATGGTTTCCAACACAATGGGATCAAATTCCACAGCAGTGATCTTTTAATTTCAAGACAACATTAATTTATTAGAACATCTTGCAACAATCTTCCTTCCCGTCCTCCTCCTGGCCCAAGAAGAATCCCATGCATCCAAAGTTTGCAGCTAAATGTATTTGTTGACATGACATTTGTTAATGATTTTTCTGCCATCCTTCACTTTGAAGATAGTTTTTTCTTAAGATTTCTGTACTGCCTGGCTTCAAATACTAATCCTGCACAAAAGACACACTGCACAAAACCAAATATTTCTGTCAAATACTATCTGGCACAGTGGAGAAGGTCAGAACCGTGGGGTTGTAGATCTGTGATGGAGAAGGGCATGGGGTTGCAGCTCTACAGACCACATCTCCAAGATGTCCAGAGTTAAAATATGTGTTTGTGGTGTGCATGAAAGAGTAGGACAGGCAACTTTGCGCTTTTGCCTTGCCAAGACAAGAGGTCTGTGCAGAAGATGTCTGGGCGAACCTTACTGCCTGGGATCTGGAAGCTGCAGGTTGCATTTCCCTGTAGGTCTGAGCCTGGGGCTCACACTCTGCAGGGCAGCTGTGCACTGCCTGGCACCACTCTGCGGTCCCAGCTCGGGGCATTCACAGGGAGAAAAATGCCACAGCTTTTCACAGCTAGTTTGTGCTTCTGGGGTTTTCTCTTTTACTAGGAGGTTCCAAATCATTATATTAAAAAAAATAAAATCCTAAAACCCAATTAAGATATTATATATAATTTCACAGCAGACGTTAGATTTTGGTACACTGAAAAAACAGGAAATATGTGGATTCTTGCAACTCGTTTCTTAGGCAAGAAGATGGAAACTTGCATGTATCTGATGTCAGCCTTTAACAGGTTTCTTGGTGCAACAGGGAAACATAACTGAAGGTGTCCCTAGTCATAAATCTCAAGAATACAAAGAACAGTGCCAACAACCTGCATCTGTGATGCAACAGCCCACTATCATCTTACTGAACAATTATGTGTTTTAGAAACTAATCCCACGCATAGAGCTCTAAGAATAAGAGAGGAAAGAAACCAACCAGGTACAGCATGAAATGTGTGCTGCACAGCCTTTGGAGAAGCTGGGAAGAAGTAAAGAGAAAATACAATTTTGTATTCTGTGAATTCCGATTCTTAAAAGCTGTCTGAGCAAAGTATCTAATGTTAGCTGCCGTATAAAGATGAATGGGAAATGGGTAGCTGAAATATATGAAAGGAACGATGGTCTAAAAGCTAATTACTCTAATTTCCATATAATTCAAAAAGATAACATTGCCTGAGCAATGCGACAGAGGTAATTTACTCCCAGCCCATGAATAACCTAAGGCTTACATTTTTCCCTATTCAAGAAAAACTTGTATAGGAAAGTTGAAACAGCAAGTTCATGTATGCATTTCTTTCCAGGGTGAGGTTTGCCATTTAAAGACGGTATGTAGCTCTCGAGCCTGAGCAGGGACTGGTCTCATCCAGCGAAGCACCCTGCCCCTGCACAGGGCTCAGGTCCCTCACCACAGCTGGAAAGTTGGCACACACACACTTTGTGCACTAGCAAAAACTCCTGTCCCCAAAAGCCTTCGGGAGAGGGTCTCTGTGGTTCGCGGTGCCTGACGATATGTTGCAACGTGGTGCCAGAGCTGCACTCGGCACTGGGCCATCAATCTGAATTTCTGGTTCTCTGTCTTGTCTTACAAAAGCAGAGGACAACATCTCCTGCCTTCACAGGAGACTCCAGTAACAGGGAAAGCTACTGTAACTGGAAGTAGCAACTAAACTCAATACTGGCAGTGCTACGTAGCAGCATTTCGTTAGCTCAAAAGTTACGAGAGTAGAAGGAATCATCATTCACACAAAAGCATACATCAAAATGTATTTCTTTGAAAAACTAAAGCAATTAATCTAAAATGACCAGGATAGAGAAAATAATTAAATCTATAGCACTGAGTGAAAGGAAATGTTTTCAATACTATCATGCTATCTTAGGCTCACAGGATAGTTCAGGCTGAAAAGGACCTCAGGAGGTCGGTAATCCAACCTCCTGCTCAAAGCTGGACCACTTCTGAGCCCAGACCAGGTTGATCAGGGATTTATCCAATTGGGTCCTGAAAACCTTCAGGAATGGGCACTCCTGGGCAGTGTCTCCCACTGCCTGATGGGGAAAACGTATTTCCTTTCATCCAATCTCTTATTTCAGTTCATGCCCATTATCTCTTGTTCTTCTACCATGCATTGCTGTGAAGAACGCAGCTTCGTCTTCTTGCTAACCTTCCCACCGGTACTGGGGGACTGTTGTTGGGTCTCCCCAAAGCTTCTTCTCTTCCAGGCTGACCAAGCTGGTTCCTCCAGCCTCTCCTCACAGGGCAGGTTCTCCATCCCCCAACCAGCCTGGGGACCTCTACTGAACTCACTCCAGTTTGATCATGTTGTTCTGGGGTCAGTGTCTACATGTTGTCTAATGGATGCTGAGAAATGGGGGATAATCCCTTCCCTCAATCTACTGGCTAATGCAGCCCAGGAATGTTCCCAATTACCTTCTCCTTTGCATGCCCAGAAGTGTACTACAAGAGGATTCACTGAGCAATTTTGAGGGAACAAAGCGAGACTGACAAGCTTGCAGTTCCCTGGGTTGACCTTTGTGTCTTTTTGAGGATGGGTGAAACACTTGACTTTCTCAAATTTTTGGGGACCCCACAGTGATCTCTGTGACCTTCCAAAGATCACAGAACACAGCCTTGCAAGGATATCAGCCAGTTTTCCCAGCAACCTTGGATGTAGCCCACCTGGTCCCATGGACTTGTGTAAGTGAAGTTCTCACAAGTAATCCCTGACTCAACTCTCATCCACTGCTTACAGTTCTTCCCTTTGAACCACGTGAGATCTTGTAACTGAAGACTACAGCAAAGAAGACACAGAGAAGCTCATGCTTCTCTATGTCTGTTGACACAACACAGGCAGCAATGGGCCCTTGTTTTCTTCGTTCAGTCGGAAATTCTTCTTGTTGCCCTGACATCCCTTCCAAGTCTCAATTCCAGCTGCCTTTTGGGTCTCCTAATATTATTACCTGGGCAATACTTCTAAACTTCTCCTTCATAGTCTGTCATTCTTCCACCTCTTGTATGTTGCTTTTCTGCCATGAGCCAAGCCAGCTACTGTTCCATCCACCTGTCTTCATGAACAACAAGGTGTGTCCCACCTGTACATGGAGAATTACATTCTTAAAAACTTTCCAGACCTTCTGAATATCTTCCAGAGCTGTCCCATGGGATCCCACCTACCAATTCCCTGAGCAAGCAACAGTCTGCTCACCTGGAGTCAAGGGCCCATACTGCACTCCTTCGTTCTCTCCCCACAGGATCTCGGACCTCACTATTGAGTGGTCAGTAGAACCACGGCTGCCACTGACTATCATGTGTGCAAGAAGCTCTTCTTTGTCAGTGAATAGCAGATGCTGGGGAGCATCACTCTGCTTGGTCCATGAAGTACCTCTGCCAAGAAGTTCTCCATTGGTCCAAAGCAAAACATTAAAAATAGACGTGGAAATTTTAAAAACATGAGCCAGGTTTACAAGATAGCATTCAATAAACCATCCTCTGTATTTCAAGTCGTTTCTGAGTTTGCTCACAAGCCTATTTTATACATTAGGAAAAGAAAGAAAAAAAGCCTTTTGTTTTATGTCAAATGAAGAGTGGAAGGAATAGAGTAGAAGAATGGACTGTTTTAAACTTTGACTTGCTGCATGATATTTTTAGCTATTGAAAGGACAGAAAGAACCCTGAAAGGTGCATGGATTTTCTTCTGAAGTGTGAGAACAACCAGTTAGGTCAAATTACATCTCTGTTGCATAATGCTGAATCTAACAGAGATCAATATAGGATGCCTAGGGTTTGAGTATTAGAAAGAATGCAAATGAAGGATGCTCTTGTGTGGAATGCCATGTGGTATCTGAGGACATCATCTCATCTTCAGCAGTCATTGGGTTTGGACTGTTGGGGCTGCAAATTGCACCTAAACCATGCTGCTAAACAGTCATAGTAATCATATGCTTTACAAACTCATCTGATTTCCTCTAGAGCTTGTTTATAGCTTTGGTAACAATAAATTACACAGTTAAATTGTGTGATGTTGGAAAAATGCTTCCTTTTGTTTGTCTTACACATAAAGTCGAGGCTTTATGTGTAACTTAGCTCCTGTGTAACAATGGAGAACAATGAGCAGCAATTCTCCATTCACCTTCTTTCGACTGTTCTCAGTTCTCATAGATTCCCATCAAAGCAGGTCTTGAGCATTTTCTTTCCTGATGAACTTCCCTTGGGATACATTTCATATGTCCATCTGTCTCTTATCCCCTTCCCATGTGTATCTCCCACAAACACCAGTCTGAGAACTGTTTACAAAACAGTCTACAGATCTCCTGGCATACTCTTAAGCAAAACACAGTCTCTAGCCAAAGTCTGTGTTTTGGAAACTGTGTTTTCTTCAGTAAGTGTAGTTTCATTTTTATTTGATTATCTCCGTTTGCTAAATGTGGTTAGCTAACATTTTACAACAGCTATATTTCATCAGCTGGAAAGATGGGAGGGACTCTGATGCTGTGTTTGGAAACGGCAGTGGGAGAAAGATGTCAGGAATGGCCTTCACCAAGGCCTTTTAAGTTTCGTGTATGCAGAGGGCTCCCCACATCCTGTGTCAAGGCGACTGCCCCGTGGAGGTCAGCCCTACCGCTCAGGAATTCAGGTGGGAGGTGCTGGAGGAGGAATCGTGGATTGCCAGGGAGAGGCAGGGCAGGGCTGCTGGGTTGTTTAGCCCCAGCGCACAGCACATGCAGGCATTCGCTTCCCGGGGCCACAGACATCGGACTAGAGCAGTATCCAGCACATATTAGCTGGGTTTGTGTCTTTCATGCCTCCACCCTTCCCCTCCTCATGTGACGTGGGCCAGAGAGCCGCAGCTTTGTGATATCAGCTTCCTTTGTGCCAGGGCTCCTGCAGGGCTTAAGGTGGTCTTAAAATATGCAGTCAGGCAGATCTGGGGCATTTTTGCCTTGGCTTTAGTGACCTTAGGAGCAATAGTCTGTACTCAGTACTATGTTCCTCTCTGGTGCCCCCAGCATAAGAAAGACATGGACCTTTTGGAGAGGGTCTGGAGAAGGGCCACAGAGATGATCAGGGGATGGGAGCACGTTCCCTGTGAGGACAGGCTGAGAGAGCTGTTCAGCCCAGAGAAGAAAGAGCTCTGGGGAGACCTTACAGCAGCCTTCCAATACTTAAAAAGGCCTACAGGAATGAAGGGGAGGGACTCTTTATCAGTGAGTGTAGTGATATGACAAGGGGTAATGGTTTTAAACTGAAAAAAGGGTAGATTTAGGTATTAGGAAAAATTTATTTTCTGTGGGGTTGGTAAGACACTGGAACAGGTTGCCCAGAGAACCTGTGGATGCCTCATCCCTGGCAGTGTTGAAGGCCAGGCTGGATGGGGCTTTGAGCCACCTAGTCTAGTGGGAGGTGTCCCTGCCCAGGGCAGGGGGGCTGGAACTAGGTGATCTTTAGGGTCCCTTCCAACCGCAACCATTCTATGATCCTATGATTCTATGATTCTATGATTCTGTGATTGATTCTATGATTCCATGATTCTATGAAATAGGTGCCAGAAGATTATTTCTTGCTGTGAAGGTAGAGTTTCAGCACACAGCAGATGACAGGGTGACAAAGCAGCATGTTACAACAACACAACTCCCCATGAAATTCCCTGTACCGTCTTTATGATTCAATACATGGCAGAGCACCTTTGCAATTTTTTTCCTTACAGAGCTGGTAAAGGTGCACTTTACCATTTTTATTAGCAAGCCAGGTCCACTAATATTTTAATTCTCAGGTGAGGACTTACTTTTGGGGTAACTTCCAGTCATTCAGTTCAGAGCTGCATGTGTTGTCCTTGCTAAAAACCTTCTTCCCCTGCCTCTCATCCTCTCTCCCATAAATACAAAACCCACCAACAAAAGACATCATTCTAAATATAGCTGGGACAGAACAATGTCTTGTCATTTCCTTATGGTGG
Source organism: Apaloderma vittatum (assembly GCF_000703405.1). Lineage (NCBI taxonomy): Eukaryota > Metazoa > Chordata > Aves > Trogoniformes > Trogonidae > Apaloderma > Apaloderma vittatum. The sequence goes on along the minus strand of NW_009700611.1, from coordinate 107,514 downwards.
CCAATAATGGTGATTAAGAGGAAAGAAAAACAAAGCAAGGTTATTGATTTTGCCCCTGGTGTCATTTGGTTTTAGTCTAGACTTTGGAAGACCTAGAGAAGTTTCCTGAAGTCTATCATATTTTATGTGTACCTAACTTATTTCAGTTAGATACTCAAAACTCACTTTTGAGTTTGAGCAGAAGTCTGTCAGACAAACATTTGTAGTTTGTCGATGGAGAGAACTAATGGGGAACATAATCAGATAGAGCCTCTGAGGTTTCAATTTAAAGTCATACACTGTTTAATTTATAGTTTTGTAAAGTAAATCAGCACTCATGTTTTCTGTGAATAAAGCCTTTTTCTTGCAGCTCCATTGCTGTAGCACACTACGCAGGTGGATGGTTCTTTTTCTAACTATTTTATCACAGTAAATGGAGTAACCTGAAGGTACTAACAAAGTTGACAGACATTTCCTTTGACAGCAGTGTCAATACTGAAGGCTCTTCACTTTCTTTTGGTTTAACCGTTTAGCACAGTTTTAGTTTTCTTTAGCACTGTAATGCGCTAGACCTTTCCCTCTTATCTTTCCAGACTTCTCTGCTAACGGCCGCAAGGCTTAATTATGTAAAGTTAAAAAGAGAAAAAAATGAAGCATTGGTTTTGCCAGTGCAGATAACGTACAGGAGATAATAGCATTTACCTATGACTTTCTCCAGCATAATCGCTTACAGAGTATACTGAAAATATGCAGACATGCAATCTGCGTAAGGTTTCTGTGAGTGGTCTGGACAATATTTCTGACTAGATCCCAAGCTGATTTAAGTTGGCACTAGTGCATAGACTACACTTCTAAATGATTTCAGTTATGTGCACTGAACTCATGTTTATCTCAAATTTAAACAAAGTTTAAATATGGCTGGAGATCATAAGCTCTTCTAACCAAGAGCCCATTTATTTCTACTTGAGTGACACAAATTTTAAAGCTGGTTAAAACTGCTATGCAGCCAGATGCTTTTCACTGGGCAAACTGAAAACCCTGGTTCAGAAAGGCTTCCAGAATATATTCTCTTTGATACTCTGTAGAAAGAGTTGATATGGTAGAGAAAAATTCCTCTTTCCAGGAAAAAAAAATTTCCCTATTTATTCTGGGGAACTCATATTGGGGAAAAAAAGTAGAATTAGATTTAAAATAAATTTTCACATGAACCATTAAATTTACTGTTGGAAGAAACTGACCAGTATTTAAAATGTGCTTTCCATAGACAGTACTTCCGGTTATGATGTTTTATTTCAGAATTTATCAGTTCAGAGTTACAGTTCCTAGGTATCATCAACAAAATGTACTGTTACTCTTCAGCCTGATTCTATTTTAACTACATTATGGTGGACAGTAATAGGAATACCGTGGGTATTTTGAAAATTTTTCTCTATAGATGTCAGTATCCCATGTTTGTATTGTAACAGGAGGTTAAATTCAGTTAAATCCTATTTCAGAACTCTACAGACACTCTTCATTTATGATTAAAAGATATTGGTGGCTTCTGGTTTAAATTTTTAAAAAGACATATATATAGCCTTAGTTCACAGAACCTCTTAATCTCTAATATTAAGATTATAAATCATTAAGTCAAGTAAATAATGTATACATTTCTTTCATATACTAACAAATTGGACTTACTTTATACTGTCGAAATTGCATGTCCCTTTTTTTTTCAAGATATACATACCATTTAGTTTCAGCTTTGTTTAGTTTTAGGTAACAAGTAACTATTACAGATTTTATTGCTTCACTCCTGTTTTTTGGTGAGAGTATTTTCCTCTCAAAACCACACTCATCCATTTTCCCATGTGTAATTGTAGGTGGGCCTCTAGTGCTGGAGAAATCAGAAGAGTTGTGGTCCTCTCCATTATTGGTGACCTCGGTGGGCATACTTTATTTTTATAGGACTTGTAGGAAATGTGGACATAATTTAACAGGGAACTCAGTTTAGGATTTAGAATTTCAGTTAGACCTTGAAAAGAGTTTGAGGAAACTATGGTAGTTCATTAAAGTGTTTGAAGATCCTGTTTCCTAAAGCATGAGGGAAAAAAAAGTAAACTGATATTTTATGAAATAAAGCTGTTAACCACAAATGTTTAGATCATCCAACAAGAGTTTTTGAACAAGGGAGAGGCAAAAAAAAAAAAAAAATGCAGAGACCTCATGCTCTGCTTCCCCACGAAGGGGCTGGGCAAATTCCTGCCTGTGACATTTCAATATCAGCCGTGGAGTGATGGGATCCAGGGGGCTGCAGAGCCACCACCACCAGTGCCACCGCTGTCCCCCCACCCAGCCCCTGCTGTCATTCTTGCTCTCGGAACAAGTACTTGAGGCTCTGTAATGAAAACTCAGCTTGTGCCCCTTTCCAGCAAGAGAGATTACCTCTGCATTTCTCCAAACTGCAGTGGTTGTGGTTCAAACATTCTGTTTAACCCCACGTTAGTACAGCTCTGTTGAATATTGAGTCAGCTCTTTTATTTTCTTTTCAAGCAGGACAAAATATCATCTCATGCCTTTCTAAGCAGTTGCAACATCTGGAAACACATCTGCTTTTTCTCCTGTGTGGACCTGTTGTGTACCGATTGTGAAGGGCACAGAAGAAGATTTCTACTTCTTTTTAATCTTTCTTCTGTGATTTTTTGTGGTCTTATCTGTGTTTGGAAGGTATCCAACATGGAAACTGCTAATTCACAACTTTTTGTTGCACGTTACTGGATTTGCAGTTCTGGCAGTTCTTTGATCAGCAGCCTAGACATTTTCCCAAATGCCTATATTCAGGCATTAATATATTAAAAATATATATTTCTATAATGTATGCTATACATCAAACATAATTCAGTTTTGCAGGGTTTTGCTGAAGTCACCTGCTGTGGAAGGATCACATTTGTGATCAATCTGTTAGATTAACAATTGCTTCAGTGTTTCCTAGCCTCTGTCACAGATTTCTGTTTCATTGTGCATAATTAGGACCTTTTTGAACTCTGTCCCCTAGACGACACCCCAGGTGATTACTCACTGGCCTTGTGCTAAAGGCAGCTCTGAATAATCTACCTACAGCAAGGGAACACGCCTCCCTGGGATTCACAGTCGACAGCCCAGCAAGTATGCTGTCTTTCTACTTAGACACTCTGCTGTTAGAGGATTAGGAAAGATTAAGAAACCACGTTTATTTGACTTATCTTCCATTATGCACCGGGTTTCTCCAACCTTTAAGTTTCTCAGCTCTCTGAACCCTTCACTCTACACAGCCTCTCTCGGCAGTTCCCTGCTTCTCCAGTTGCGTGGTGTGTGATGACCCTTCCTTTAGCTTTTTGTTTATTCTCCCATGTACAGTTTTGCCTGAAGGTTGCCATTGAATGTCTTCCCTCTGCTCTTCCCAAACAGACACCACCTTCTGGGAGCTGGCTGCAGTACAGTACAGGGTTTTGTGGCTTTCACTACTTCAAGTTCAGATTAATGCTATTGCTAACATGCCTGTGATGACAAGCCAGTGCTAAGACTTAGATTTTCTTCCTTCCATTTATGTTGGTAGAATTACAACAAGGACTGAATAAGGAAGCATCTTCTCCACATCACTCCTGACTTTATTTACCTTTGCTGGAGTGAGTGCAGAAGAGGGCAATGAAGCTGGTGAAGGGCCTGGAGAATAAATTTTATAAAGAACAATTGAAGGAGCTGGGACTGTTTAGTCTGAAGAAGAGGAGGCTAAGGGGAGACATCATCACTCTCTACAACTACCCAAAAGGATATTGTAGAGAGGTTGGTGCTGGTCTCTTCTCACAGGTAATTAGCAATAGAACAAGAGGGAATGGCTTCAAACTGCAACAGGGTAGGTTTAGGCTGGGCATTAGGAAAACATTTTTCACAGGAAGAGTCATCAGACATTGGAACAGGCTGCCCAGGGAGGTGGTTGAGTCACTATCCCTGCATGTGTTTAAAAGTTTAAATGTGGCATTGGGGGATGTGGTTTAGGGGTGATCTTTGTAGAGTAGGGTTAATATTTGCACTTGATGATCCCAAAGGTCTTTTCCAACCTGAATAATTCTATGATTCTACAATAAATGTCTCTTTCCCACATATTGAGTCCTGCTAATTTAATTTTCCCCATTCAGAAGGTGTGCCAAACTTTGCACCACCCCTCTTGTCTTTGTCCTACATCTGTACTACTTCTACAATGATTTTTCAAATTATGGGATCTGAACTGTCACCAGTAAGGCAGCATAAATTCACACCATCTACACAATGCCATCGTTTCACTTCTGGCCTGTTTTTTATTTCTTTCCTATTACTGACACAGTCTATTGGCTGGACCTCTGCAGTCACTTGACAGAGCACAGGGGAGCAGAGAGGGCGATGCTGTCCAGGTGTTTTCTCCCTGTGATCAAGGTCAATAAAGATCATGTCTGACCTGTCCTAAATTGTAGTTGTGTTATTATGCACTTGGAATGAGGGATCTCCGACACTTGACAAAGCCGTGTGGCTTTCTGACTGCTGCTTACAGTGAACTGAGAGCTTCCCTCAGACCTGCCAGCAGCGACTCCTAGTTCCCTTTTCTGAACGGTAATAGCCAATTTGAAATCCATTAAGTTATATATATCTAGTTAAGATTGTTTCCCTCCATATTCATTACTTCACATTTATTGACATTGAATTTTGTCTGTTATTTTACTGCCTGCATACCCAGAGTGTTCTCATCACATTAAATGTAGATGGACGGCATCTGAGCCAGTCACCATGTGCTCCTGTCATAGGCAAGGCTGTGATTCCTCCAATTCCGATGTGTATATCCCAAACAGATGTGGGGATCAGGCCTAAAAAAATGCCTGTTTCTCTCCACTGAGTATGAAAGGAGCCTCAGGTGACTCTTGGTTTCTCTAACAGCTATGTTACAGGTGTCTGTGGTTAGGTGAGATGAATCCCACATGTCATATTTTGAGCTGTCTCTATCACATTGCACTCAGCTTTTATATTGTCCTAAACTATTTTGTATCACTGACAAACTCTGCCAGGCTGCTATTCATTTTTCTCAGTTAATTTATGGGTAAATGGAGCACACAACTTCATAGATGCTGGTGGTACTCCTCCAGAAATGTCCCCTTTCAAAAAAATAAATGACCTCCTGTTCCTACCCTTTCTTTTTTACTACAAGAGCTTTATTTATTTAAAAACTTTTTGGGAGGGACCTTGTCAAAACCTTTTTGGAAACACAAATATGCTGCATTGACAGCACCATCACACTCTGTGCTCTCACTGACCCTTTCCAAGGAGCTCAGAGAATTTATGAGATAGATTTTCTCCCAACAGAATTAATAGTTTTTGGTTTTTTTCCAGTTGTATCATGTTTGCCTAGTGTCTCTTAGTTCTCCTAAATTTTCCAGGTCACTGTTCCCGAGTCAGAATTACCAGTCTGCAGATCTCTGGACCTTTTCTAATTTTGTTTTCCAAAACAAGGATCACATCTGCCTTTTTATTCCCTTAGCACCTTTTAAGTGGTGGGTTATGCACTGCAGTTAGCAGTTCTTTTACAGTCCTGGGGAAATACGATAAGCTCCTGCTGACTCATTACTACCTATTTTATTGATCTGTCCTAAATCTTACCCTACTATGTTTGAGCCACCCCTATTTGTTCTCGCCAGGAAAGCCCATGCAATGGGAACTCCTCAAGTTCCTCATTCACGGTTACAGAGTCCCACTTAGTTTTTCTCTTTCTGGAAGCCCTATGGGCCTTATTGATTACCTGACAGGCTGCCAGGTTGCAGTGTGTTTGAGAAAGCTTTGACTACTTCTTTTTATTCCTTTAGACAGTTGTCTCTCAAAATGTTTTCCTGACCTATCTCTTTATGTTTTCACCTTTTGCTTACTAAAATGTATTCTTTATGCACCTCCTAGCAATTTGTTCTCTGTGTTGTTTGTAATCGATTTTTTTTTCCTGTTTGTGTTGTAAAAGTAGAACAATATTCTGCTCATAGTGGTTAGGTAAAGTGAAACAATGACCTACATTAGGCACATGTTATTTCCTGATTATTATGGCAAAGAAATGGTTTGCCCATATCACCTCACAATCTGTACTTTTGATAAAGAGAAGGAGAATAATTTTTGATAATGAGAAAGAGAATAATTTCCATTAGTCTGAGATCACAGAACTGCAGAATCGTGGAATGCTAGGGGTTGGAAGGGACCTCTGGAGATCATCTAGTCCACCCTTCCTGCTAAAGCAAGTTGCACAGGGTGCCATCCAGGTGGGTTTGAATGTCTCTGGAGATGGAGACTCCATCACCTCTCTGGGCAGCCTGTTCCAGTGCTCTGCCACTCTTAAATTAAGAAGTTCCTCCTCATGTTTAGATGGAACTTCCTATGTTCAAATTTGTGTCCATTGTCTCTTGTCCTGTCACTGGGCACCACTGAAAAAAGACTGGCCCCACGCTCCTGATACCCGTCCTTTAAGTATTTATGAGCAATGATGAGATCTTCCTTTAGTCTTCTCCAGACTAAAAAGCCCCAAGTCACTCAGCCATTCTTCATAAGAGAGATATTCTTGTCCCCGATCATCTTTTTAGCCCTTTTCTGTACCCTCTCCAGGGTGAATGGAGAGGCTGAATGTACGCAGTAGAGGTATTTGTGCTCTGGTACTCTTCCTTTCCATGCCATTTTTAGAAGAAGCCATCCTGACTCCCTCCTTTGGCTGGTTCTCACTGTGCCGGCCTTGTTGATCTCCATCCCCAGTGTCTGCGCAACAGATAAGCAGACACCTGCATTCTGCAAGTCTCAAAACTTTGGGCTAAAATATTACAAGTACCTGAAAGACAACAGACCACTACCTGAGTTCCACCTGCACATTGTAGGTTTGGTTTTGTTTTTATTTTTTAAACAAGAGTTAATGACTTTTCAGGTATTTACTTCATAATTGCAGGTAAAGGACCTGCAAGTTCCTTTACCTGCAAGGTATTTATCTCTGTAGCCGATAGTGGAAAAGGGAATTTCCCCACATTGTTCTATGAGGACAACTTAACCACAGCATTAACAGAGGGAATAAAATCTATCTTACTCCCTCATTTTGGCCTCTCAAACTCCAGCTCTTGTTCATCAGAGCACAAGAGGGTTTAAGAATACGGTTACCTTTCCAATTACTAAGCACTATTATCTTTTAGTCACTACTATGCAGATTCATTTTTATTAACAAGTCAATGTCTCTGAGCATTTTTTATTGCTTATGATCCTTTTTCCTCATGTGATTCAATTCTCACCTGGGTATATAATACCAGTGAGACCGTAAAATCTAATAATTTGGTCATGCAGAATGCATCTTCAGTTGTTTGAATGCTCTAAGCATGGTTTTTCTGATGTTCATTGACTAACACATGGTTTCAGATTTTATTTAATGGTCTATGATTGTTTCTATAAATACATGTTTGGGCATGGATTGAATTAATTTGGCAACACTACTTAAGCATGGATGACTGATGGACCATTGCAAGTCATTGACTGTGGAGAAGGTTAATCAGACAAATCCTCTCATTAACGCGAATCTGATTCTCCTCTTCATTATTGAAAGCCAGATAATTTTCATTTTCACTGTGAAGTTAAGGAATGAGTTATCTTATTATAAAATATATTTATATACATATTAAGTGTGTGTGTAGTTTCTATGAGTTTCTATTTATAAAATAAGGGATATGTTGTGCAAAAGCATTTTGCAGTGCTCTGCAATCAGAAAACAACAGTACACGTAAATGAACAGAAGAATGTTTTTTTCTAATGCGTAAAGGCATGAAAATGCTTTTCAGAGACTTCTTTTGTCAGCTGATGACCTTGATGGTTCTTTTTTTTTCTACAATTTTTCTATTTTCTGTGTTCTTGGTGTGGGAGTTTTTTTACTGTCTATTTTTTTCCCCCCATCATTCAATGTTAATCTTTCATTTTCCTGGGGCTGCTTCCTTGCTTAAAATACATGATTCTCCATTCCTTTCGGTAGTGGTCCTCATACTTGTCTAGACTCCTCACAGTTTTGCACACAGCCTTAGTAATCTCATAGCTGGCACACTTGTGTCTCCTAGTAATGCATTTGTACTTTTAAAACAGCCCATTGTGAGCTTTATTTCTCAGACCACTAGGTAAAATCCTATTTATTTATCTTATTTGGCAAACACACTATGCCAATGTTCCATGGTGAGTAGTATGTAAATAGCAGGTCAACTTATTCTTTGTGTAGTTAAAAAATGACATAGCTATTTCTATAATTTTGAATTATTAATTACAGTGTGCTACACATATGACTCTATCTACATGTGGGAGAGGGAACAAGACTAAATGAGTCATAGGTGTCCTCTTTCTTTGCTGTTGTTGGACTTCCCCATAAGATTCATGTTGTAGAGAAAGCTGAAAGCGGTAGTATCTCTAGCACATCCTACATGTGTATGGGGATGCAAAACCACAATTAAATGCTTCAAATCTTGTCTCTACTGCTGGCTGACACTGGCAGGAGCTTTAATCTCTAGGCATCTACATTTCTGCCAGTAAAGTCCTAAATTTCTTGAATGATAAGTTGAGAATATGACCAACATCATCTCATTGCTAGGAGTAATGACATATTCTGAGATAGCCGATAAACATGTATGTTTCTAGTATCAGATCAAGGTTTTGATTTTTTCTCCAATAAATATTCTGTATCAGATAACTGAATAATCACAAGACCAGAAAACAGAATGCCTACTCTTCTACTACTACTCCAAGTGGCTGGATTAGAGAGTAATTTTCTGGCTTGTTAGCCCAACAAACATGTAATAATTTCATTAAACTCAGACCAATTTACCCAGAGAAACTGGGAGACCATCATTCAGCTATATGCTGATGGTCACAACAAGATCTAGGTTAAAATTGCCTCGGACAGAGAAGAGTTGCCAAAACTACCACGGATGTGAGTGGGTGTTTTTGTTGCTCCTAGAAAGCAAGAAAAATGAGAAGGTCACATCAGCAGCTTCCTAGGACTGAGGGAGAAGAGGCTTTTACTCCAAGTCCCTTAATGCCAGCTAGGTAAGAGGGTTCCAGATTGCTTCTGGTGGCTTTCCTAGATCCCATTCAGAGGTGTGTGGATGTCTCCACGTATTCAACAGGGAGCCTAGGTACATTATGCAGGTCTGGTTATTTCTGTGGACACCAGGATCTTGGATTCATCCCGTGTTAACAGTCAGCCTGAATTACTGCCTGGAGTTCCCCATTGACTTCAGAGGAGCTCGGCAAGATTTTTGTTCCTGGCTAAGGTTCCCAAAATTATTGGGATGAAGCCAGCTGAAAGTGCCAAAAGTTCAAAATTGCAACACTTGATATTGCAACATCTGAAGACTTTTGTGGACTGATCTGCTGGGGAAATTCAGTTAGGTAAACGCAGTGGTGTTTTACAATTGGCTTTAATAGCTCTGGAAGTTGTTTAAAGAATTCTGTACAAAAGCTAATGCTGCTACTCTAGAAGTAGGTATTAACTGCCTTTCCTCTGATAATATTGAGGGATCAAAGCTATTCCTCCTAGGTCTTGCTATAATGAAAGATGGGTTTTAACTGTTCTTTAAAAGCAGTGAGTCTTTTCTTTTTCTCCTAAAAGCTCTTTCTATCAGATGTATTTTGATAGAGTTAGAATCATGTCCCTATTTTCTTACTAAATGTTCCTATTTATATGTTAAAAAACCTGGCAGGTTTTCCAGTACTGAAAAAAAATTCTCAAAGGGACAGCGTTTTTTAAGTGTAACGAGATTTAAACTGAGAATTCATGAATATCCCTTTGGCTGAGTATGACTGCAAATCCTAACAGAGATCTGTGACATGTTCTTGTTCAGCAGAGTCCAGCTGGGAGCCGGCATGTTGGGTCTGTGCAGCCCTTTGCTCTCTGCATCAGTAGAGAAGAAGGTCACCTCTCGTGTCCAGCTCAGCCCAACCCTGTGGTTGGGAAGGATATAGGTGACCTGGTGCAGGTAGGAGAAGGGGCCAGCGCTTGCATGGTGACTATGGTTATGGCTGGAGAGTAAGCTGTCTGCAGGGGTTCATAAAACCTGGGTGACTGAGATACTGTCAACCTTTTGATTTGGTTCTTGATGAAGACATTCAAGGTTGTGGAAATGTCTCTGAGCTCAGCACTAACACACATATCAGTAGACATCTGTTTTGGCTTTGGCTGGTTATTTCTGCATTAATACTGACTCTAAAGATGTCTTCAGAATACAAATCACTGTATTGTATCATGCATCCTTAATACAGAAAGCAGCTGTAGTTCCTGCCAAGTCAAAAACATCTGCCTGAGGGAAGATCTTGCATGCCCAGGGTGTGGAGGTGTTGCTGTGAGATAGAGCAACGATGGTTATTCCAGCACTGCCCAGTTACATGGCTCTCAGCTCATTTCACTTCATCTGACCTGCTTCCACCTAATTTTTTTTTTTACAATGCCCTTAAACCAATGGATGAAAAGGACCCAGGAGCCGAAAACGTCTGGAAGATCTACTGTTAGCTGCCATGGGATTAGATCAAGAACTGCAAATGCTGTAGGGTGGAAGGAAGGACGACACCACCCAAGGTACTGGTTCAAATTTCCATGCCTGATTGAAAGCCACTGAAGCCCAAGAACATACACAAAGATAACTCATTATTATGCTTAATGGGAGGCTGGTTTTATTGCATCGGGTTTTCTTTATGTTACAGAGTAGTTGGACAAAGCAGAGTCTTGCCATCTTCTTGGCATCCTCTAGAAGCCTGGAAATGTTTCCGTAAAAAAAGAGATGGAGGGACCACAGCTGCTTGACTCAGAAAGGACATAAAAATGTAAATGTATGAATAGAGTCAATATTGAGTGGAAGATGCACAAAATAATAAATGTTATAGAAAATCAAGGTCTCCTATTTATTCTTGAACATAATGGCAAAACAAGGAAATTTGAAATGGAAGTGAAAAACAGTATATCCCGAGTGGTGCATTATTAACTTATGGTACTGATTGAGACATCAAAATGAAGGATTTAGTTTAAAAAAACCCCAAACCTAAACAAACAACAAAGAAACATCTCTGCATAGTGAATGAAAGGATCTAAACCCTATTAGACAGCACCAGATGACACGAGCCATGGGAACTAGAGGCAAGCCCCTTCCATTTGGCAGTGATCTGAACAGGAGTCAGAGGTGGTCATATAATTTCTCTGGCCAGGTGTTGCAATTGTGTACAGATAGGTTTAGACATGATTTTTCTAAAATGCTCAGTACAGATTGCGTATATCCACATTTCCAGATAAAATGTGTTTGACGTGACTTCAGTTCCATGCACTACAGACAACCTGTTGTCAAGCAACTGTTGCTTTTCACAGTCTAAGCAATACTAAGGAAACTGAATTTGGCAAGAAACTTAACTGAAGAGGAGTACGCTCATTCCTGAGGTAAATCCACTGACCTCGCTGGAGCTCCTCCAGAGTTCAGTCTAGCCTTGACCTGTTTTTCTGCAGTTCGCAAGTCATGTGTCTGGAGAACTGCTTCTGCTGTTCCATCCATCTTTGTTCAAAGTAATAACAACAGAGTTAAGAAGGGTTCAGGGAAGGGTGACATGATTGAAGCAGAGGAAAGCTCTCATATCAAGGGAGATGATTGATAAGGTTGGACTTGTTTCCCTTAGAGATGAGACAAATGAAAAGGAAACATAAAAAAGGAGATTAAATAATACATATTATAGAAGGACTAATCCATGCACCCTTGGTGATCCACTAAAGGACCCTTAGAGGTCTATGACAATGTAATCAAATTAAGTTGCTGGTACCTTCCTCTGCCTGCCTGCTGGCTCCCCAGCTGGGCTCTCTGCCCTGTGCCTCTTTGCCTTTTGGGATAGAAAGGCTGAAAAGGGCCAGTATAGGGAAGGTAGGGCAGGATCATCTGTTTTATCTGTTTGCCCACCCATGAAAACAGGGGTAGTCACAGGGAGTCAGAAAATATTCCAAACCATTTTAGGGAGGTGTTAGTGCTTTTAAAAGGGGTCCTCTTGTGCTATTTCATCCTTTCTTAGTTCATTCCTATGGCAGAGAAGACCAGCTAATAACTTTTTGGATCAGTTAAGAACTACTGTAACACCAAAGTCACTCAAGTTTGAAAGCCATAAATGACAATAGGCTAAAATAACATGACCTGTCTTGGACTTTTCTTGAAGCTCACTGCTGTCACTAAATGAGGCACTGCCCCACACCCCTCCATTTCTACCTTCACCTCCTGCCTATTGCTCTGTCAATCTGCGTAACTCTATCGAGCTGATGTGACCTGCCATACAGGCAAGGACCTAACATAGCAAAAAACAGGACTGGTCATCTGCTGGGGTGGTGACCTGAACTGGCTGATTGCAGCTGAAGCGAGTGATGACTGGGTGCTGTTTTAGTTGCAAGGCACCCAGCTTAGGGTTTAGGGTTGTTTTGCTGTTGTTATTTTTTTGTCTTGAGATAATTTAAAATCTTTGCTATATCTGTCTTCTACAATCATTTTGATAAGCAGGTAGGTGATCCGGCATTGTGTGATGCAGCTTTCTCAGCTGCATCTAGTCCAGCCTCTGTATTTAAAATATGCATTGGTCACAAAGGAGCCCGCGCACCCCAGAGCAGACTGTGTCTGTGGGCTGGAGCACTCACCCGGCCTGGCAGAGGTCTAGGCTACTGCTTCTGTGCCAGTGTTTCAATATTATACAGTAAGATGCTTTTATTTGGATGAGTAATTTGATAATTGATGAACTGATTAAGAATCTCTTACCCTCTTGGCGCTGCTTGCTTTCCAAGAATGAAATTTTGGACTTGCTCACTCTTTTACAACTAGGATTACCCTATTTCACACTGCAGGGTTATAACATGCAGATTTCAGTGCTGAATGAAAATTCATTTCCCTTAATTGCCTCTCTCGCTTACCAAGAGCCTGTGCCAGCAGGTGGGAAGACACTTGGCTCCTCCTGCAGGATGTGGGATTCCCTGGACAAGAGAGGGGATGCTCGAGCAGAGGCAGAGAACGTGAATATGCTTCCCAGGGAAAGGCAAAGCTGAGGTATCTCAGGTTTCGGCCACACCAAGGAGCTGGCTGCCCAAGTCAAGCTGCTATTCTGCATCATCTGAGCCGTGAGAGCCAACCTAGCGCGTGTGCGTACCCCATGGTCAGTGTGGAAGGTGGAATCTTACAGAGGGATGAAAGTGGGTCAAAAAAACGTGGTTTCTCACATATTTACAGTAGACTGGCAACAGAAACACGTAATCAGTTACCACGGTTCAATTGGCAGGGGGGGTGATATTGAGATATCGTGAGACCAAGTCCTAAAAACATGCCACCTCACACCTCTATATTCCATAGGGTAGAACCATCGTAGCAATCTCTGAGGACTCACTCAGACGAGTTCCCTAAGCAGTCCATGATAGCACTGGCCTTCCTCTGTAAATTCAATTTCATGTCAGTGTACTTCATTCTATGAATTTTTCATTTTTTTGCTGCACAGCTTCAGCAGCAGCAGGGATAAAGAATGCCACGTCCTCGCCTTTTGCTCAGTGTTTCTCTCACAGCACACCTGGGTTTGTAACCTGGCAAACCCCAGAAATAGTAAAAAATACATCTCTTGTGCCTGGGATGGTCACTTCCTGCCCAGCAAACACCTGCAGGTGTGGCTGCAGTGAGAAATGTCCTAATTTGGGAAATAGGAAGGGCCAAGGCAGATGCTGAGATATCCGGACTACTTGCAGGGACCGAGCCCTAGAAATCAGCGGTGGATTCCTGCTCCCAGCCTGCTGTGGTTTGTGCTGGGAGGTCTGAGTCTCTGGGGCTTTTCGTTGTAACTTCTCTTCAGAGAGTCTTCGAATTCCAGGAGTTTATTCTTGTCTTAATATGAAAGGATTTACACTGACCATTCTTGTTAACAGCCGCTAATGGGAATTTTATTCTTAATTCTCCTGTGTTTTGAAGTACCATTTAGTGTTCAAAGCAAACTCAAATTTGTAAGCATTCATGGAAAGAAGAAAAAAAAATCAGACTAGCCTCTGCACTGCCTAGCTGATGTTATACAGTCTTCTCTGATTAGCTGTTAAAAATTATTTTTAGCTTACATATGCACAGAACTTTACAGTGCTTATCACTTCAAACATGATACCAACAACTTCCCCCCCCTCCGCAAAAAGAACAGGTTGTAGATGTGTAAGGGACTTCCTTTTTTCCTTCTGCAAAGGGTCTTTGCTTTCAAAATCAAAAGGCTTGTCTGCAGCGATTCCCCAGCTGCTTCAGCCTGACTCCAGTGACAGCTGAGGCCGCAGGTGAGCTCCCTGCAAAAACTGGGGCACCCCTCAAGTTCAAAGCAAAGCAGCTGGAGCTGGCTGGGATGCACTCTGCAGACACATTTCCCTTCATTATTTTTTAAATTCCCTTTACTATATTATTTCGCCGTATTTCAGTTCTATTTTTCATCTCGTTTTTTTGACCCAGTTAATGTTGTTGCTCTTGAAATGGTTTGTACAGTTGTTAGAGGGGAACTGGGGAGAGAGAGCAGCTGTAAAGTAGATGCTGGGGTGCTTTTTCTGATAACCCTCTGTGACTGCCGCGTCCCTCTTTCTGTTCTCGAGGCTTTGTACATGCTGACCTGACTTAGGTGGGTTTATCTAAGGAATTTAGGCAGTCAGTGCACATGTCAGTTTATGAGGGATGCTTATGTGAAAATTGAGTGCATATATGGACAAAAATAATAATAGAATAGAAGAGTATGTAAAGGAATTGCCTTTCTAACACCCAGACAAAAATGACAATTTTGTGCGACCTAAAGCGCACAGGATGAGCTTTCTGATGACCAAGTGTAGGAATGCTTATTTAGGCCCCAAATATCAGGGTTTTTTGCTATTTTAATGTATGTGAAGAAGAGAAGATCATTTACAAAGTCCAGTGTAAAAGTAATAGTGTTGTGCAATTGCATGACACTATTGCAATTTCTCCTGGACTTCTGAAATGTACTGTTTGTATATTATTTTTTAAAAACTATAATTAAGAATATATAAGCTTTTCCATCCTAACCTCTGGCTCACATCTATTGAATTAATGCCTTGCATATTTGTTCTTTCCTGGAATAAATGTCATTTGTTTTTAGACTGAGCAAAATTTTCTCAAGGAGTCCGGTAGGAACATGGTAGAAAACATGGCATAATCATCTTCATATTTTGTGAGATTTCTCCAGCTTGAAAGATCCCTAGGCCACTTACCAGAATACGGATGCAAAGGTTAATTTATAAACACATCTGGCAAAGTATTTTTAAGAAGGCATTAGAAAACTCCCCTGCCTTGCTGCAAGTGAGGAGGAGGGGCTATTTGCCACTCTTGCCATATCAGCCAATCTCTAGAAATGCGTCTGGCAGAAACAAAAGGAGGAAGACAAGTGTAACAATCTGCATTTGTACTTAATTAACATTCAAAGTGGGTTGGCTTTTCATGTTAATGAGCCTTTAATGATTTTGCATGGGAGAATGTCCTGTCTAAAGATGAGTTCAAATGTAGGGAAAAAAAAAATTAAGGTAATGCATGCAGCATGGCCTCATACTGAAATCTGTAACTTGTTCTCCCTCGGTTGTGAAATGCCCTCATCTTTATTCGGCTTCATGCAGTTTCGTAGTCAGCTGAAAGACTGTTCCTAGTAACTGTTTATCCTTAATACCTTCACTAACAGCATTATTCTGCAGCCCATTTTCAAGACACGTTGCAATTTAGAAACAGACCCTGTATTAGATCACATCACAACGGCCTCTATCCCAGAGGGCAGAAACAAGCTACTTAAATAACTTCTTTATTCCCTTTTTGAATGCCTATATGGGTAACTCTGATGTTTGTAGCTGGTTGGATGATGAGGCTGGACTGCTGAAGTGTGGGCAGGGGGTCATGGCCACTCATTATTAACAGCAGCGGGGGGTCTCTGGGGTGGGGGTTCCTCATGTAGCCCTGAGGAGCAGCCACCAGCAGGATTTGCCCCGCTGTCAGTAGTGCTGCGTCATTTGGGAACTGTTGAATGTTGATGGCATGTTTGCCTCTGACTTTTCTAGCTAGTTCTGAACTTTGTTAAAGCTGCCTTTCGCTTGAGCAAAAGCAGCAGTATGTGACTTATGGGCTTTACCTTACACAGGGAGGAATTGCTCTGCTAATCCATCAGACAGGTAAATTGCATCACATTTAGCCAGTTAAATCATAGAATGGCCTAGGCTGGAAGGGACCTTAGAGATCATCTAATCCAACCTCCCTGTCATGGGCAGGGACGCCTCTCAACTAGATCAGGACACTCAAGGCTCCATCCAACTTGGCCTTGAACACCTCCAGGGAGGGGGCAGCGACAACTTCTCTGGGCAATTTATTCCAAAGTCTTGCCGCCCTCCTACTGAATAATTTCTTCCTAAGATCCAGTCTGAATCTATTCTCCTTCAACTTAAACCCATTTCCCCTTGTCCTATCAGTGGACACTCTTGTAAAAAGTCCTTCCCCTTCAGGTATTGAAATGTGGATATTGGAGAAAACAGTCCGTTAAATTGCCATTTACTCGTCCTGGAGAGATGTTTCTGAAGAAATAGATCACAAAGGTGCAAGAGAGCAACCAAATGTGTTGTCAGCTCCTGGTTTTGCTGACAGAACATCATCATTTGGTTGGAACAAGGATGGCAGGGCCCAGCTCTGGGTGAGTCACAGAGCTTAAACTAAGTCCCTCTAAAATCTTCCTACTCATTATTGTACAGGTGAGAGACACATGTGCTACACCTGTTGTGCGTTACGTGGAAGTGGTATCTTGGGTGCTGCAGGGGGCTTTACCCCAACCAAACCCCCAGAATGCCTCCTGTTACTTGGGAGCAGGAACAAGGGCAGAGGACAGGCTGCCCCCACCCCAGGACAGCAGGTGCTCGTCCTCTCAGCCAGCCAGGGTTGGCTGTCTCTGGAGACTTCAGCAGAAATCCCACCTACTCAAGAGAAGAGAAAGGTTGTTTTTCTTCTTTTTTTTCCAGTTTCTTCCACTCCACTCCCACCACCAGACTTCTGTTGGAGGTTTCCCTTTTGATGAACTGTGTTTTTCTGGTTTTGAGGTGTTTTTTTTTGGTTTTGTTTCGTTTTGGTTTTGTTTTGTTTTTTTTTAATTCTCCTGAAGAAAAAGAGGTGTTGTTGAAAAATTCCCAGTCAGCTGTATCCAGGACAATTGAAAAACATCCCCAGAGAGACAGTCCTGATAGCAGTGCGGTGTGTGCTTAGAAAACCAGCTAGCAAACACATCCCTTGGGACTGGAGGAAGCCTTCTTGAGCAGCTCGGGAATGTCGCAGGTATGGTGGGCAAGCAGAGGGGAGGGAACACCATCAGTGGTCCCAGACAGGATCCCACCAACTGCCAGGGGAAACAGGGAGCTTTCTCCAGACTGGCAGCAGAGAAGGGCAGCGGACATGAAATTACATCTGATTTTATGTCTTCTTTTATTTAATCAATAACTTGTGAACTATATATCAAAACATTGCATAACTTTTGTAACTGATGTAAATATCCAATTTTTAAAAATATTTGCAAAGGTCTTTTGAGTATTGTGCTTTTTCCTTATTTACAATCCCGAAAAATTATTCGGTTGCATTTGGCTCATACTTAAGATCCAGATCCAAAAGCACTTACATGTCTTAAACACGTTTACAAATGTGAATCTTAAAAACCACTTGGCATCTCTGTAGCTTTTTAACTGTTTGATACAAAAGTGATGGAACTTTGTTCACACTTCTACAAGTTATAATAAACATATAAAACACTGGTCAGATTTTCATCACACCTCCCAGGAAGGATAAAAACTAAACACACCTATTGACAGGTACAGAGTACTGAAAATCAGCCCAAAAGATAAATGAAAACAATCCTAAAATCAATTCTGTCTGACAACTAAAATTTTCAGTCCTAGTCAGTATCAACTTTCAGACTATAAACTGTCTCGAAGCAAATATTAATGGGACTAATGGAAAAGAGTCACATAAAATCTGAATTTTTTAATTTCAGTTAAATTACATCACAAAGCTGGGAAAAGTTAGTCCTCTGATGTTATCTGATCTGTGCTAGGGACTTAAATGTATTTTTGCAGCAACACTTCTGTCTTAAGACTTTGGAGAATTATGATAATTTTCATACTGTGAGATCTATAGATCAATATGAACATATATATATTTTTCTCATTCACATGCTTTTAATGGAGTGAATATCTTTCACGCCTTTTTTTTCCCCATCACTAAGCTGATTAATCTAAATTGAATCTGTTAATGCAAAATATTATTTTTTTCTATTAACACACACAACCCCTTGCAGAAAGGTTCTTTACTAAAGTACAGTGTTTCTGGTCCAAACTGGGAGGGAAGAGGGGGAGGAGAGAAAAGAGGAGCAGGGAGGAACATTTCTTTTTCTCTCTCCATGGGTAAGTGTCTGGGGCTCATGCTGGGATGCCGAAGGCTTTGACTCAAATTAGATTTCCCTGGCTTCAAATTTGGCAGGAGTGTGCCCAAATACTGGATGGTAGCTGGGATTAGAGGTAGCTGGAATTTGAGTTAGCTGGGAAGGACTCTCTCAGTTTCTGCTAATGAAGTTGTTTTAGATAATTACAAATTAGCATGGGGACCTCAGTCTGCTTTTCCCAAATACCAGGTGCAAATGTCTTACTTCAGCCTTTTCCAGGCTTTTGAATATGTTTGTGGAAAAATTCCCAGGGCCTTGGGTTTGCCTTGAGTTTGCCTTGAGTTGTGGAATATAAAGTAATTTGGACTTCTAGAAACTCTCTGGGGAGGGAAAGTATTTCCCATTCAGCTGTAGGAAAAAAAAAAAGATATTTTTTTCACTCTATTTTAAAGATAGCTAAGAGATATATAATTAATTCCTTGAGGTTGCCTTTTCATGGAGCAATTGATGTACAGAATGTTAGTGGATTAAGCAAGCTGGTCTCACTGTAGGTCCGTTAAATAGATTGAAAAGAAAAAAAATTCCGGGACGTGCTTGCTGTGAAATTAATTAAGTGTTTAAATAATAGGAGCCAATTTCTGTAGAAAACAAGACGGCTTTTGAATCTTCTGGAGTGGTTCAGAAATTCAATCCTCAAATGGAAGAAGTCCTCCTAGAGGAGAGCACTAATGTGTTGGTAAGCAAAGGACACAGACCAGTGAATAAGACATTATCCGTTTCATAAATACATTGAGACAGCTTCATCTCTGTAACTTATTATTCATCATGCAGCAGTAAAAGAGCTTTGGCCCCAAGTCTTGAGGAACATTTAAGTTTTACTGTTGTTGCAGTGCGTTGCATGTCCTGCCTGGTGTTACTGCACGCTCAGTATAGCTTTTGGAATTGTAATTGGAGTGTGTTGGGGAGTATTTCTTTATACTTAAATAGTTATGGGCCAGATTTTCAAGGATTTTCAATATGTCTGGCTGCAATGGAGGCAATGGGATCAAACTCCTTCACGCCAGCTAAGGGTCAGGTCCTGTGAAGAACCCATCTACCTACTGAGATGTTTCATGGCCTACTTCTCCTCCTCATCCAAGGAAGGCTTTGCTGGTCTTCTGCTTCTTCATCTCCTTGGTCTCCCTGAAATCTCTCACAAAAGTTAATTCCACCAGAGAAAGAGACAGCTGCTTCTGCATATATTAATAATATGCAGCTCTATAGATGATTAATAAAAGATAACACCAACTTTGAGTTACGGTGTAGTAATTCACACTTAGCTGTTTAGATGGCTCTCAGCCTTCAGTCTGGCATTGCACAAGCCCCCCAGGATGAGTGATGACCCTGTCATGCCCATTGTTGCTTCTAGTTGCCTAAATCGAGCACTGCAGGGACAGGATTGTACAGCTGATGATGGCACTCCAGAGAGACCACGCCCACCACGTGTATGGTCAAAATCAAAAGTATCAATTTTTCAAACTGCATCTGTGGAAATGCTGTTAGTTATAGACTGTCAGGGCTCCATCCTTTGGTGTGCTGGGGACGTAGAGCTGTTTAAACTTGTGATCATATTTAACCACGTGTACAGACATTTTGGTGGTTCCTATGAAGTGCTTAGCACAGAACGATGTCCTGGTGCTTCTCCAGTGATGGATGTGGTCACATTGTCTTTTTCCAGCTGTTCATTCCATGGGACATTACTGCACTTTCTGCTGTGCTCTCTGTATTCTGGTTGACATTTGTGTTTGTGTGAGATCTATTCCTAGAAAGGAAATACTTAGTTTTCAAAAAGCTTTGCAAAGATGACATGGTGTTTAAAAACGAGCAACAACAAAAACTACAAAACTGAGACACTGTAGCCTTAGTAAATGCAATTGTCCACACATGATAGAGAACAGAAACAGAAATACAACCTTGTCTGATCACTTGCTGACAACTGAGCCAGTTGCTGTTAAATTCCAGGTGATTCACCACATCTCCATGTCAATCAAAATGGATCAGAAGGATTACACCTGAGAAGTGCCAGTTTTTCTCTTTTAATTAAAAAGGGATCCTAGAGTGGCTTGCTTGAATATAGAGGTCTATACTCCACAGTACCAGAACTCGGGGACGAGAGGCTTAACCTTCAAATCCGTTTTCCCCTTCCTGTTCATCAAACAATATTCATTGTTAAAATGCTGTAGTTAAAAAGTGACTCCACTGACGTGGAACTTGTCAAGGTGTAAAACCCACACAGAAACCTTGTCCCTGCTGATGGTCTGCAAATGGGAGGTGGAAAATCTTGTTGAGTTGTCCCAGCTGGAAGGATAAACTCTAAAGTATTTAGATGAATGATAAATTACAAAGTATTTAGATCTGTAACTGAAGCCTTACTCTTCTTCAGAGAAGAAAACGGAGCCTCAGAAAAGAGTTTGGTGCCTTTGTGCTGGTTTCCGAATGAAACAAACCTTTCAGGGGAAACAATGCTAATAGAGTCATCGTTTTGGCACGTGAGCCCTGCTGGAAAGAAAGTCTGTTAATCCTCTCTATAGTCTCTCCGTTCATACCCTTAGGCTGCACATAAACTGGCCAAGTACAAGAACAAAAGCTGACTGGAAATATCTCCTGTGACTGTTGTTCTCGTGAGTTATTATCCCCTTTATTAAGGATCAGGCTAAGAACAACCTCTGTTAAGGACAATGTTATGCAAAAAAATGTGATTATCATGCTGATTTGGGTGAAACCTGGCCCTGTGGCTTGTCTGTCCCTCCGCCCTCACTGCCCATTTTTCTTATTGTGCTTTTAAGTGGTGGTGCCATCAGCCAGGCTGGAAAATTGCCCCCCATCCCATCCCTGGCCCTTGCGTGGGGAGAGAGCTTGGGGACACCTGAGTTTGCACGCTCACCACGCCTCGAAGTAAAATTTTTATTCTCAATCATTACTTTAAGACAACTCAAAAATATTATTTTTACAGTAAAAATGAAAAATATATTTTGCACTATGTATTTGTGTGTCACCCTAAATATGGGAACTTCTAGAGAAGGGTAAGACTTGGGACTGTGAGCACCTGCTCACTGGTGTCCTTTATCTTCTTTCTTTACTTATGATCATTTCAGAAATTAATGTATTTTACATTTAATTTGTTTCTTTAATATATATGAAGCTCACTAATAATTGTGATTATGTTCTTTGCAGTTTTTATTTCACGAAAATAAAAATCCACACCAACGTCCTGTTTTACCATGACTGAATAGGGATGGTGAAGGCAGTAGAGCCCTGGTCCCTTTCGTACCCGAAAAGCAAAATAAATCAGAGATGACTTTTCTGATTTTTCTGCAAAAGACACTTCCAGAGACTTTTGGAGAACTTTGTGTTGGTGGAAATGCACCATCTATTGGGAAAATGCTTTGGAAGTGTAAAGTGCAAACAACTCCAGTGCTTTTGCTAGAGGAAAAGGAGAGCGGAGGAATTAGTCATACTTGTCTGTACTGAACATGAGATTTCCTCTTTGGAAAGCTGTTTATCTGCATTGAGAGTAGCTGTAAAGTACCTTAGGTTCCTGCAGTTAGAATTGCTGAAAAGATTTGATTGTGCTTATCTGTAAAAGATTTACAAACTATGACCAAACGTAATGTTTCCATTCACATAGTAGAAGTATGACTGAAGACAAATCTTTACGTAACCTGGACTTAAATAATCTGTGAACTGAATGATGGAGATTATTGCAGTTAAGTGGTAAATTACTTTTTCAGACTATGTGGTTACAATTTTCTAACCCTTCTAGTACTGGACAATAAAAAAATTTTATCTACAGGGTATCTTGACCTCTCGAGTTATAATCCCATTTAAGGCCAGACAACAGGAATAAAACAGTTCAATGAATGCAAAGAGCGACACATTAATTTGTGGGATTTCTGTTCTTGCTGGGCTATGATATTAATTTCTGAAATGCAAGTAAGCTACTCTAATAACAACTTAATTGTCAATAAGGCTAGATGAGACTGTTAGTATTTAAAGACACAGAGTGTGGTTATATTTAAAGAGATGAAACTTGTGTCACAGTGGACAGATAAAGCAAAAAAAAAAAAGACAATGAGATAAAGTCTTAATTCTGAGGCTGACCAGGACCAAACATTGGACTTAGATGTGGTAGTGCAGGGTTCTTAAAAGCACTCTGCTGCTTCAGGATGTTAGCCTGAGAGAGCCTCCAGTGTGGGGCAGAGAAGAACTGCAAAAAAAAAGCAAGACAAATCAGAATACACTTATTAGATGTGCACAAATCAGGCAATCCTCAACCTGGAGGAAGGAGAAGTAATCCACCTCAGAGTAAGGGCTGAGGGATGCTGATATCCTATTCCTGGATGAAGAAGAGGGAAGTTGGAGAACCTGTTGTCCACCATGTTGAAGATTGTCTTGACTCTCTGAATCTACAGTTTGTCTCCTGCCCATTAAAACGGGAATGATCTCCAAGGAGCATGTTGTACAGAGCCACTGATACTCATGTAGGAGCTACAGAAGCAAATATAGGAGGGACAACCACTGGGATTGTCCTTATTGGTCATTGTAAGAATTCCTTTCTCTGTTAAAAAAGTCGATTTAAATATTTTGTAGATTTTTCATTTCCTGCAAACAGCTTTAAGTGAAGAGGGATATCTGGAAAATGGTAGTGGTCTTCCCGAGCCATCTGGTTGCATCTCTTTGTGAAGGCAATTCTGAGAACAAACATTGACAGGTCCTCCAGCATCCTCCTGCCAAGCCTTAGTGGCCACTTGGCTTCCTTAGGGAATTTGATTTCAACCCCCTTTCACTTTCTGTCTGGCTTCAGCTCTGCAATTTGAAGATGCATGCTCACAAGTTAAGACATCACATACTGCTCAGTCCTGCTCTAGAACAGACAGTGTTTGATATTAATCTTTGTGTACAGCAGTAAAACAGTAAAAATTGTGTTTGATCTAAGGTCTTTTAAATTAAATACTAATAAATCGAGCACTTTCTTAATGTATGTTCACATTCTGTCTTAACCTATTATATATGTGCTGTACAAAGGCGATGTGTTGGCTTTGTAAACATACAAATAAAGACAAGTAGGAAAAAAAAAAAGCATTTGCCAACTCAGTTTTCTGTGAAGTAATGGAGCTGTGAGAGCTGCAGTTCCTCTTGTGCAAGGCTGAGGATGGCTCAGCTGATCTAATACATCCTTGCCCCAGCTTCTGGCTGTGTGGTCCCTAACCCCTTGCACTGGTTCTGGTGCTGGCTGGAACTGTAACGAGCCAGTTTGTCTCATGGATCCAGACTAAAACTGAACGGTAAAAATGGGGGTAATTTCCTGCTGGGTTGGTGAGCTGAGTTGTCTTCACAAAGGGCCTGCATAATGCGGTGCAGAAGTGCACAGTGGAGGTTGATGGAGACGGAGAGCGAGGAGGACACTTTTGGTAGCAGGGATCTGTTAAACCCACCCACCCACCTCTTCTATCTGCCCAGCCAGGACGTGGGTCCATGAGAGTTTAAAGCAATCCAAGTGGGTCCTGCTGTCCTGCCCTGCTGTGCTGTGGCACACAGCTCCGCTCTTCTGTGCACCAGCGATTGTGTGATGAGTTGGTTCAGTGTGCTAGACTGGCAGAAAAATATTCAGTATTTGTATGGGTTTAGTTAGTCTCCCAGTTTTGCATCCTGAGCTGGTTCTCCAGGATGTCAAATGATCACAACTGATAGCGGAGAAATGTGCAGGAAATCTTTCTCAGGGACACAGGAGTTGGTTGAACTATGACAGAGGTGGCTTAAATTAGTTAAAAATGTATGCTGCAGTTCTACAACATATCTGTTTTGTTCTTTTCTGTTTCTCCTTTGCTTGGATGAATTTGAGAGGCACAGTTACATTCTCTGTTTGTTTATTCATCTGTACAAAACTCTACATGTACAATGGATCTATCCCTGATATTTGTTTTGCAAACATCTCTTCTTAACCACAGGATGCTGAAAAGAACCTACAAGAAGGAATATCTATATAAATAACAAAGGTACATTAATAATTTTAATAAGATCATACACAGACATAAAAACCAAAACCCGAATCACCAACTCATATTTGCTCGTCAGAAATGTCCAGAGCTGGTCCAATTAATTTGATGAGGTACAGAAATTAGCAAATAATTTACCTTAGACTCTGATAAGGCTAAACCAGGCTGTAAGAAATGAATGGACCTGTATTTCCAGGCCCTTCCATACGTCAAGTACAGCAGCGAGAAAAAGTTCCAGCGCTGTTCCCATAAGTACCATAGATCATACTTTAACTGCTCTCTACTTTGGGCATCCTTCCTGTAGTAAGGTCCCCGTATTTGATTGAGTTCGTAGCGTGGGTGATACCTCGGTGAGCTATGCATGCCTTCTGTGTGCCTGGGACTGCTAAAGGCCATTGGAGAGCTAGAGCAGTCATTGTCTTTGATTTAGTAGCAAAACCTGTTTTCATTACTTGGTCTCAAGTCCTGAGGACAGCCCAAATCCTTCTGCACTGGAGCTTTCAATAAGACATTGTTTGTTTTGCTAGGCTGTCAATAAGATGTCATTACTTTAGCTGCAAGATAAGAAAGGATTTGTTAATAGCTCCTCTTGGGGGATGGTGACATTTTTTTTCCTTTTATAGATCACTGGGGAAAAAATATGGGAGCAGGCTGACAAGGAAATAATATCAATTCAGCTTATTTTTTTTGTATTTATGCCTCCCAGTTAAAATTTTAAGTTACGAAGACCACAAATGCAGCTTTTCTATGTGTAGTCATGTGTGAAAACAGTAGTATAGTGTGCATGTCTTATATACTTTTTTAAGACCAAAAAAGATACTTCAGCATCTCTTTAAAAGAAAACTGTAACAGGTCTATAACTTATTGTTAATCTAGAGCTATGGTACTCCATGAGAGGCAGATCGCTTTTTGCCTTTCCCAGATCTAAGTAGTTACTAATTAACAGCAGATATGGCAAGAATTTTTCAGCTTTTGCTTTGGCACAGCTGTCAGTGCTGTAACCCGGGGGCTGCGCAGCTGGGGATGGAGTTGACCTCTGCCTCTGGCTGAACCTCCCGCAAATACCCCTGCCTGGTGTCACCTCTGTCCCCAGCTGCACAGCAGTCACAAAACTCCCTTATTTGTCCTGGGGTTTTCAGAGACCAGGTGGCATTTTGGCAACCTCAGAAATAACAATGCCATATTCTTTGCAAAACCACATTTAAGACAATGGTTAAAGGGCTTGATTCTGCCAGTTTCTAGCTGTCTATATAATCATCTATGTACCTAAAGTTATGAGCACCCCGAGGCCATGTCTGAACTTGAAAAATTCACTTGGCTTCAGGTGAAGCCTGAGCTCAAGGCACAATAACTTGTTGCTGAAAGCAGCAACGAGCTCTCCCTGAACAGAGAGATTTAGAGGACGCAGACCAGGTGCCAAGACCAGCCCTTGCCTGTTTACATTTGTGCAGGGGACTCTTAAAAGCACAGCCCTCCCTGTTTGGCTGGATAGTCAGCTCAGGCAAGCAGGGAAGTCCCTTTTTTGTTTTTTTTCTTAATAAACTCGATAAAATAATGGTGGGATGAAGAGATGCATTTTGTTGCATTTTTAGTTGATTTCTTGGGCTGGAGGCTGCCTCTGCCACTGCCCTGTCCCCCACTTCCCACCCTGCATGACCCTCTGCCGGAACTGGCTGTGCCAGCACAGCCACCCCTGCCACCACACTCCCCTGGTGTGGCTGGGCCCTGCCTGCTTATACTGGCACATGGCCATCAAAATATTTTCACTTGACAAATAACCTTAACCCTTGGCTCTCCTCTTGGTAGTCAGGCTGCTCGCAGCTGTGTAAAACCCAAGAACGTGACAAGTCCCAAGCGCCATCAACCCTCGGTGGAGGACGGATGCAGGGCTAAGGGTATTGCTCGCTATTTCCACTGGTTTTCCAGGCTGCAGAAAGGGAGGATGCTGCCATGCCCTTGCCACAGAGGCTTACACCTAATTCTGCTCACTCCGAGCAGCCAGACCGGTTTAGAAAATGATTGTCTGAATGAGCACAACAGGGCTGTAACAGGACGCCAAGTGGGGTCCCAGAGAATGGGGAGTAAGGCGATAGCTGCAGGTGGCTGTGCCTCCCAGCATAGCTCATTTTGCCACTTGTGTGACATACGCCCAGATGCTGAGAAATGAAGCAAGAGGTTTACACGGATACTACATGAATAGCTAAAAAAAGAAAAAAAATTAAAATCCCTGATACTGTGTTAATTGTATCAGAGTTGGCTGTAATTCCCATCATGTTGCACAATTTCAGAGTTTGAGTATTTTTTTCCCCTATAAATTCTTTCTTCATATTTTTTGGTGTCTTGGCCTATGCTCACTGCACCATGGAATGCGGTGGGATTTTTTCTGTGGTCTGTGTTGCATGCTTTTTCTTCTTTTTCAGCATTTAAGCTAAATGCTTTTTCACCATTTTAAACTAGGGCAGATCTAGATTTAGATTAGGCATTAGGAAGAAATTCCTTGCTGTGACTGTGATGAGATACTGGAACAGGTTGCCCAGAGAAATTGTGGCAGCACCCTCCCTGACAGTGTTGAAGACCAGGCTGGATGGGGCTTTGAGCAACCTGGTCTAGTGGGAGATGTCCCTGCCCATGGCAGGGGGCTTGGAAATAAATGTTCTTTAAGGGCCCTTCCAACTCAAACCATTCTATGATTCTATGATTTAGGAGACTACCGTAGCCTATATATTCATAGAGAATAATATATCTTGGCACAATTGGATGGAAGACTTCTTTTTTTTATTGGAAAAGAGCATCTTGCAGTGTGAGGCAGGCCGGGAGTTGGGTTCTCTATAGTTAGCAAAACACCCAGCAGTGTGTGTACTTGAAAGACACAGGATATGTGTTCACGTGTGCGCTTCCATATCCTGTGCTAGGACTGCCTGGAAAAAACAGAGAATTGACATATCTGTACTAAAAGCAAGATAAGTGATTTAAGTTCTTTGCTTCATTGCAGACTGACAAATTGTAACTTTAATCCTCGTGATTAACATTGCTTTTACAGGATAGTTGTATCAGAGAATGCAATAAAAATTGCACAAAGCAACTTCAAAAGACTCTTGTTTTGATGCAGCTTCTAAATAAACCCCACGTTCTTCAAATTTCCTGGAAAGAATTTGTTACTTTTATCAGGATATTAAGATGTTATTAAGATACATTATTTTCTTATGAGTAAAGTATTGCCCCAAGCCATGTGGAGGTTATTTATGTCTAATTACAGCCATATATTTCAATGTTTTGTGCACCTGTTATTGATCCATGTTTGAGGTCCACAAAAATGCAAATTAAAATAAGCTTGGAGCCACCAGCACTGCTCCCCTCTGTCTAGGAAACACCGCCTTATTTAGTAGACTGGAAATGACAGGGAAAAATCTAGACTTGGTGTGAATTGCTGGTACCTTTGCTGACATCTCTGGTGATGGGCAAGTGGAGTACAGTGATGAGGTGGGCTGGACCAGGTGGGGCAGAGCACAGCTTGCTTTTATCTGGCATGATGCACTGGCCATCCAAAATAAGTGCAATTCGTCCACTCTGTGACAGAAAGACTTAAAACTAAGCAGGCACCACCAGAAGTAATATACTACTTTGACTACTTGTGTATTAAGTAGAAAAACACTAAAGATGTCTCTTTGAAGGGTTTTAAATGTATCAATCAATCTGAAAACACACTGTCCTCATATAGATTTGGCCTATGATGGTACTATATCCTTCTACTCGTAGGACAATAACCTTATTACGCTTCATCACAAAGTTTCTTGTGTTCTCATGCTGACAAAGCCAAATCGATTCAAGAGCAGCACAACAGCTTGGGTACCAGCATCTCTATGACACAGAGACCTTAGTCAGCAGAAAATAGGTTGGAAGTGGTAGCACCTCTGCTTCCAGCGCTATCATAAGGCTACTGAAAGCAGATCTTGGGAATAAAAAAGAGAAATAAAAGCCAACACATCTCAATGCAAAGAAGGTCTTTGTTCAAAATTACTCCCTAAATTTCCTGCTCTTTAAGTCTTAGAGTAGGATTTCCTTGTGGTGGAGGGGAAGAGTCAGAGCAGAAGCAGAAGAGAACCGATGGCTGGATGGATGGCAGGGAGAGACAGAGAGAGTGTGTACTACCTGGAGGTGGGAGTATCACAGACTGCATCGAGATGAAGAAATAAATGATAATTCTGAAATGTAACACAGGGTGTATGCTAACAGGAGTGAAAGGGTATCAAGACCTAAACTGTTTATTTGTATGAGAACATAATGGTCCTTTTCATAGACTTGGTGTTGAAAGCAATGATTTCCATCTAAAGGATGCAGAACAAACAGGAGATAAATTTTAGTGCTAGCAGTAGTTTAATGGAAAAAGATTGAAAAAGAGGAGGAATATGGAAATTAGGGATGACACTGTAAGAATTTAAATGTGGCATCTGGCAGCAGCAGTATCGTTCATGGAAAATCAAAAAATGCTAATCAACATCAGATGTATTGTTATTTTAAAATAGACTTTATTTAATAACAATAAATATAAAGAAATCTTAATATTCAGAAACTAACAGCAAACATTCTTAGAAAAAATACAAAAAATACATTCTTACATTCTGAATTTTATCAACATGCAAAGTCTAAAACAGTGGCAATAGTCTGCAATTTATGCTGCTTGTTAAGGCAGTGAAATGGTCACTAGTCTGAATTTACCCTGACTTCAACAAGCTGTACAAAGTAAGTCTGGCTTACATGTCAACTGTAAAAAAAGAGTAAAATTGACTCATAGTTTAAAACAAATGTTAATTTTCCCTTTGAGCAGATCTTTTAAATATTATTAAAGTGTCCTAACTTAAAAACCCAAGAAGTTACAAATACGCATATTAGTTGGCAACTGGCCCCCCAACATTTTGTTCTGCTGCCTGCGTACAAGCAGAACACATTTCTGCAGCTGGAGGTAGAGGCTACAAGAATTGCACAGCTTAAACCAAACTATTAAACCACAATTATTAGGCACTCTGTTCGTTTTCTTCTTCTTTCTCGGTCACTCAGAACTGTGCTGAGAATAACATTGTGCATATGGCAGACTGAACCGAATTCCTGATATAATGTCCTCAAAATGAAACGTTACAGCTACATTAGCAAGGTGCGTGGCACTCCAGAAGCAAATCACTAGAGCAAAAAGCTGATGTTGACTAGGTGATGCCCAAGCAGCACTCACCACTCTCTTAAGCCTAGCTCTGGTTTTAGCTTCTCTGGACTAAGTGCCTGTCAGAGACCATTAAATACGTATCTAAAATCTGCCTTCTGGTTCAGTTTAAAGTAAGAGGAATTCAGTTCGTGTGCCCGGGGACCAGTCTGTGATGGGAAGCACTGTCCAGAGAGTGGAGACAGGTGGAGGAACAGTTTCAAAAGCATACTCTTGATCTGAACAAAAATGGTAATGTAGAAACCCACCCAAAGCTGATAAGGATTTTATTATGGGAGGAGCCCAATCACAGATATGCACACTTTGCTGACACAGCATGTCTATTTTTAAAATGATTATTTTAAAGGCAGGAATATACACTCTCAGGGTCACTGAGGGCCAACTCCCCCTTTAGGAGATGCTGCCAACTGATGTAAAAAGGGACAACTGAGAGAGGCTGTGGGAACCAGACAAGGAGCAGAAGCCCAGGCACTCTTGAAAACCAGCCTTAAGCTCTGCCATTGCCCACAGTGTGACTCCAGGCAAGGCCCTCAATTCCTTTGTTTCCTAGTCTCTTTACCTCTCAAAGAGAGCAATGAATGCTTCCTTAAGACCAAATAATTACCTTTGATGGTCCATTTAATTCACTTAATTTGCTGCATTTTTTTTTCCTTTATCACAGGATGCCTCCTTGCCTGCCCCAGCCCTCCAACACTGCAGCACCCGAGAAGGTATTTAAGGCACACTGTGAAATGAGAAACACTTTTTCACTGTGGGAGTGTCTGAGCACTGACACAGGCTGCCCAGGGAGGTTGTGGAGTATCCCCAGTCCTTGGAGATACACCAGCTATCTGGATATGGTCCTGGGCAGCCTGTTCTAGGGAAATCTGCTTCAGCAGGGAATTTGGACGAGATGACCTCCAGAGGTCTTTTCCAACCCCAACCATCCTGCAATCTGGAGAAAAGGTCAAGGCAGTATTGAGGGGATGTATTTTGATAAGAACTTCTGCCTTGTTTAGAAACTTCTGAGTGTTTATCCATCTGCCCAATTTATATTTGCTTAAAGACTTGTCATAATCCCGATGAAACCCAAACAAAAGACAAAGGGTAGAATTCCTTGTGCAAAGAAACACTGGTTCCATTGCTGCTCTGTTGACTGTCATTTATCATCTATCTTGTTTTCTGTCCTGTCTCTTTTTTTGTCTTCAGGTGGTGTCTACACAAAAGTTTTCCGGGCATTACAGTAAGAAAGTTTCAGTCCTTCACTATCAGAAATGCAAGTGGTTCTCTGGAATCTGTGAGTTTCCTTCTTTCTTTCTTTCATCTTTCCTTGATTTTTGAAGCAAGCTTTCCTCTCACGTTCTTCCAAGAAATCACAAAAAGTCTTGCTGACTGAAAGATTATGTATCACGACTGCTGAAAGGACTCACTTCATGTGCTACTTGTTCTCATTTAAATGTTGCCATTTCAAAGGACAGGCTTGAGGTATACAGTCAGTATTTGGAAGTTTTCCAACGAAATTCAGATATTTGATTCCTTCTGATTATTAATGGGATAAAATATATCTTATAAATGCTACTTAGTTTCTGCAAATTAACTTCTTAGTATGTAAAAAGCTATATAAATAACCTGCATAAAAAATTCTGCATACCTGTTACATTTAGGAAGAGCATAAAATTATAAACACAACAGTAATCACCTGGTTTACAGAGTATAGGCATACTTTTTTTTTGTTTTAACAAGATTTTGGTTTCCAGAATTTGTAGAAATTGGTCCACTAAAACTGTTAAAAGAGAAAGCAAGTTAATAATCTGGAATACCACTGCTGCAGACACAAAGCAGAGCTATACGTACATGCATAACCTGTAATTCCCTAACTCCCAGTTTGCAGATGGAGCCAAAATAGTGAAGCAGATCTGCAGCCTAATTTGAAGATGAATGATGGCTTTAGCACATGCATCCAAACCTCTAACATCCTTCCTAGTTATTTAAAGCTTTGTAACATGGTTAAGGCATATTAAATGGTTTATTCCAACTTCCAATTTCAACAGATTCATGGTCTTGTCAGAATTCACTTTATAATGCAATGTTGTATCACAACAGGTCCAGCTGCACATTCTCCCTGTGTCAAAATCTATCAGGGAAGAGCACAGTGCCTCTGGTGTGGGAGAAATGCAAAAGACAGCCCTTCACAAATATTGATGTAGTGTGTGAAAAAATTTTTAACACTCAGGACTGTTATAGGTAGGAGACCTTCAAAGCTCTGGTCATTCAGAGCAGAATGGGCAAATGAACTAATGAAAGTACACTGAGTGTAGAAAAAAATGCCTGAGTTTTCTACCCACTTGGAGTGTTGTAAAGTCACTTTGTACGCATTGATTTCAAAGGCAATTCTCCTGTTTACACAGAGATTGATGAAAAGGATGTGCTTACAGTTCTGCTGCTTCTTGTGATCCAAGTCCATGACTAATTGAAATATCTCGTTATCCATTTAAGTCTCAGTATGCATAGCTCATTCAGTGCAGCACACAACAGCGCTTAGTATGTCAATTCCAATGGCTTCACAACATGACTTTGAGTTGTATTTTCCTTCTCCTTCCTTCATGTTTTGGCTTTTCCTCTTCATTGTGTAGTTAGGGTTTGCTTTAGCAAGTAATCAAACTCCTTCAGAAGCTGTGAGGGTGTTCTTACAACAAATCATTGTTGTTCTTAAAGTTCTATTCAAGTCAACAAGAGATCTAATAGTTGATGCCTAAACGAAGTGGAAAGCACTCTACATATCTGAGAATTATTCTGCATTGTCTTGAGATGATAATTTTTATCTTCACATGTTAAAAAATACATCCTACTAAAGCTGTTTAAAAAATTGCTAACTCCTATCTGAGTCGCAGTAGTTGCATTTGCTCAAGCGAAACAGGTAAACGAACACGTAACAGTTGCAAGAAACACTGTTTAGTACAGGCAATTAATACAAAGTATTTGATTAACTATTGGTAACATCTTGGCAGGTATTAGTTGGCTGAATACGGCTATTCCATATGAAAAAGTACTTATTCGGCTTTGGGTCGGAAAGTGCTGTCTACTCCTTTGATAATTTTGTCGGCTATTTTCCCCATGTTTTTCTTCACAACTTTGAGATCATTCTCATGCAAGAGTTTCTGTGTTAGGTACTTCTCTCGTTTGACCTTGCTCTTGGTCTTTTGTGATACATCCGGAATTGCGTATGAAATAATAAACTTCACAAAGTATATGACATGCTGGGGAAGGTGAAAATGAAAAAATGTCAGTCAGGCTGAACAGGACATTATTATTATTATAAATGAAATGTCATATTATCTCTTAAGACTCTGAGCTGGTTCTGTACCAGTATCTATCACAGTGGAACAGTATTCTAGAAAGCAGACATGACTAATGAGTAGAATAATTACCTGATAAACAAGAAATTCAGATTTTCTAATCCTTATTTTAACAAGGACTTCTCTGCCTGCTTTGAGAGAGCCCTGGTATCCAGTGCTTCACCCCTGCATGGAATTATTGTTAACAGTTTCTTTTAAAATTGTTTTAGGTTTGTTCAAGTGACTCTGGGACTTTTGTCTGCTGTGGGACCTCTGACCTAAAGAGCTGCATGTTTCTGACGAATTCAGTAGTCCTTGGATCAGGCCCTAAGTACATTTCATAGTGAAATAATACGCAGTATTCCTCTGCCTTCACCTGGGACCAACTCCCATCTTCCATAAGCCCAGACTGTAGTTGCAGAAGAAGGAGCAATTGCTTTTTGATGCTCACCTAGAGACTCACTTGTTGCAGTGACTGTCTTTATACACTGTGAGTTCACATGTATTATGGATATGTGTTCATGAGGCTGTATGCAGACATCCTTTAAGTATACATAAAAATATTTTTGGTGTAACTGTCCCTTCTATTTCTGATACTAAAAATAATTTTATGGTTCTTGAGAAAAGAAGCTGCAAACATGGGGCAATCCTCAGCTGATGTCATGACTCTCAGAGACTACTTTTTCTAATGGCACTACACTTAATTTACCCCTCCCGAGCTCTTGCCCATGCTAGCACACAATCAGCAGCTCTGATAGCCGTGCCCAGACACAATGTCTTTGAAGGATTTTCTGCATGGAGAGAAGTTGAAATAAGTAACACCCCAAACCCCATACGCTTACCTCCATGACAATGACGAAAGCCAGCTTGGCTGCAATGACGTGCCAGTAGTATATGTTATGCTCGTACTGGTGCTGGTGACCAGGAGGGTAGCGCAAGTCCCGGTATCTGCAAGCAAGGCAGGAAAGTCAGGAACTGGCCTTGGGCAGCTCTGCAGTGCGGCACTGCGGCCAGAGGATGGAGCAAGACGTATCCCTGCTTAACGCATCCAGCAAGTTAGCCACACGTAACTACAGTAATGGGTAAAACCATATCTGCAGAATCAGCTATGTTTTCTCTGAAAAGTCCTTTCTTTTTGCCACTTTATTAAGAATTACTCATAAAAATTTTAAAAAGCTTTTGTCGGAAGACTATTGATTATTACTCTTACGGATTTTCTGGGTAGCACAAATTTATGGGTGAATACTTCCACTCTGTTCTGCCATTCAAAATACGCTGGCTTTTACTGGGTTTTAACACTTTTTTCCTGCATACTGTTAACTGAAGTACACAATTTAGACATTAAAAAAAATATTTATTTTTGTCATTGGAAAAGAATGGTTATTTGACACTTACCTGCATGTTGTGTGGTTCCCAAACCAAGGAGAAAATGGCTTGCTCGCATTCTTGAAGTCTGATATATTGAAGACAGAAAGTGTACTGTTTATATACCCCTTCATAGTGTGACTGCTGTGACTCCCATAAGGAGGGACTGAAAAGGACCAGTAATAAACCAGACGAGGAATCATGTCAGATGTAAAAGCAATGATCATAGCCTGCATTTCAGAAAAAGAAGACAAAAAAGCAGAGAAGCATTTAAGAAATAAGCATTAACATGCATGGCTTTGCTGTACACTTAGCATCTCAAAAGTTACCGTATGAACTAAAAATAGAATATATGTGCTTTTTCCAGTCAGTGGCTCCCTCTGTAAATAAGCACGTAGTCACTCAGAGGCATAAAACAATCTCTCTGGAATGTGTACTCTGTACTGTTTTTAAATTACGCTAGCTCTGCTGGATGTCTTTAAAAAGTTATACTATAATACACTTTTTTCCTTATGAGCATGCAGTGTAGGTCAGCAGCCAAACACACCTTAAAGAACTCTAAGGTAACCTTCAGCAAATGTGCTTGCTAGCAGACGTACTTATGAGATACTTCAAGAAATCCTGCCTGATGAAACTCATGGAAACACAGAAGAGCCCTTCGACAATAGGAAATTAAATTTCACCAGAACCATGAGGCTTGAGTAAAGGAATTAAACAAATTACATATATAGCTGATCCACCTCTGAACTGAGAAACATCTCACTTTTTCTGAGGCGCTAGCCAGCCCAAATTCAGCTTGGCAGTTGTTGCCTCATAAGTTTCAATGTCAGTACATGTGGAAACTGCTCGTGATGCCAAGATAACTTTTTTAGTAGCAGCTGCATAGTGCTGTTTTACATATGACGTGACCATTTGTTTTTATCTTGCTCCCAAGAGAGTCCCCGTCCTACTCAGTCTGCTAGTCACAAACTGGGTAGGAAATTGGATCCGTGGGTTTGTTGTGGTAAGTCTTTTCTAAACTCATGAACTTCCGAAAACATCCTATTCTGGAGGACAGGTTAACTATGTTTAATCCCACCTCCTCCTCTGTTATTGCAAACTCAGAAGGTTTCCCTGCGAGGAAGACTTTCCATCGGTGAGATCTGCAGCCGAGTGCCTACCAAGAGGCTGCCCAACCAACTCATGACGATGGGTGCCTCTGGTGCCCGGCACCTAGGAAGGTGTGATGAGCTGCACTCAGGGCTGGAAGAGAAGTCTTTTGTCTCATTACAGGGGAAAAAACACTTAAAGCATGTGACAACGTGGATGGAAAGAACCAGGGCAGAGACATGGAGGAGGAAGATATGAAGTAAGGATCTAATGGGATTAGGAGGAGGGAGGTTTAAGCAAAGATGCATAAAAGGGGCAGAAAAAAGGCGTGGGTCAGAGGATGGGGCAAAGTTGATATCTGTATTTTATTCCCTTTCGTGCCAGTCTGCAATCGTGCAGTCTGTATTTCCTTATTTTCATGAGATGGGGCAAAAATTGTCCACCTTCGTGCAGCATTCCCAGCAGGACAGCCCTGTATTTTTAACAGTTGAAGAAAAGGGAAGGGGAGAGAGGAGAAAAGGTGAACAAAAAAAAAAGTGGATACCTCTTCTACAGTTCCTCAGACAACACTTTGGTGGCAGTGCTAGCTAATATAACCACCTGCCTCTGCCCTGAGCAGTTTCCTCCTGCCCTGCGCTGGCTCAGATGCTGCTGCAGCAGAGCAGCAGCAGATCAGATCACGGGGCTGATCTGGCTGGAAATTCCAGCTGGATCCATTCCCTGGTCTGGTTCATCGTGTGTTTGTCAAAGGGCTGGCGCCAGCACAACACAAGAGACAGTAACAACGGGAAAAAACAGGGAAGGGAAAGGAAAGGGCAGGGAGTTGAAAAGGACACAAGACTCACCCCACTTCAAGTAGCACCACTGCCAAATGGTGAATGCTACCCAGGGTTTTTACCTTTTTGAGCTGTCTGGCTTTGAAGTACCTGAGAAGCTAAACTTCAGTTAAGACAAAAGTTGTAGAAACAATACTTTTGAGACCGTGGTCCAAGATCTATATTTAGTTCTCCAGAATATTGTTACAACTGAGTTCAGTGGAGAGAAAGTTAATCTGGCTGACGAGAAAGAGAAGGGAGGCATCCTAAGACTAAAATAAATCCATTTAAAATTTTGAAGGATAAGATTTTTTTGTGTACTGTACTTTGGCTTAAATCAAATGTAGCTGGCACGCACTTTCAAAAACTGTTTTTAAGCATTACGTGGTGGTGTGAAATGAAGTGAAAATTATGTGTTGTTTATATTTACAGGCAGAGTAGGTGGTTTTGGCTGACAAGAAATATAGACTACCGTGTCTTGCAGTTGCAAGGAGACGACCTCACACTTAAATTACTCTGTTTTCAACTGAAGTACAAGCAGAGAAAGTTTTAGTTAAATACGATTTCTTTCTCTTCATTAGCTTGTCCAGGCAGACCATAAATGAACTAATAGCAACTGAACAGTAAGGAAAAAAAGAATCTCTTCTCCCTTTGGACGAAATGAGTTTAACGCTGCTTCTTTGTATCGTTTAGAAAGACGCTCTAATATGGCATTTACACAACTCAACATTTGCTCTTACTGATTTCTTTTGCAAGGCCCCAGGTCTCTCATCATCCTAAATCTGAAACCTGTCTCGCTCTCCTCCCTCTTCTGGAATGATCTCCAGATGTGCTCCAGAGAGCTGCAAGGACAGAAATAACTAATAGCTAATCCTATGGCATCCTCTCAGAGGAAAAACTTTTTTCCTCCTGAATTATGAGCTGCATTTCATATTATTGCACTGAAGAACTACAAACAAATAGCACATTCTCTACTTCTCAAGCTTTACTGCACATAGTTTTCCATTTATACCATAACTAATTAAAATCAATCTTCAAATCAACAACAGATGCTTTGGTATCATGCAATAATGTGTCCAGTGACTGAGGGGCAAGTCCCAAAACTGATAGTTTTGTGCAAATGTTGCTTGAAAATTAATAGCAGGTATTACAAAGGTAGCACATAAAGGAGATGATGCACTACCCAAGTCTAATCAGCTGTAAGAAGTCACACAGAAGGAATGGTGTCTGTGTACTAAGGCAAAACCAAGGCAGGCATGGTATAGGAAAGACTTATGACCTACACTAGATCCTGCATGTCACACAAGAAATAAACATATTTAAAGGGAGAAAACTGCTTCTAGCATTTGCTCTAGTACGTGACTTTATAGCCCACTTTTCATTAACAAGAAATACTGATCTCTTTGAAGTCTTTACAACACCTGCAACAGGGCCTTTTGAACATGATAGCCAGTCTGGGTTTGGGCCTGGTCTGAGTTTGCAGCCCTAACTCTCAACGGGGTTATGAGGGGATGGAGTGCGCCCTAAGTAAGTTTGCAGATGATGCCAAATTAGGTGGGTGTGTTGATCTGCTGGAGCGTAGGGAGGCTCTACCGAGGGATCTAGACAGGCTGGATCAATGGGCCAAGGCCAATTGTATGAGGTTAAACAAGGCCAAGTGCCGAGTCCTGCCCTTGCGTCACAACAACCCCATGGAAGTATATAGACTTGGGGATGTGTGGTTGGGTGACCGCACGTCGGAAAAGGACCTAGAGTGTTGGCTGATAGGTAGCTGAACATGAGCCAGCAGCATGCTCAGGTGGCCAAGGCAGCCAATGGCATCCAGGCTTGTATTAGAAATAGTGTGGCCAGCAGGAGTAGGGAGGTGAATGTCCCCTGTACTTGGCACTGGTGAGGCCACACCTTGAATGTTGTGTTCAGTTCTGGGCCCCTCACTACGAGAGGGATATTGAGGCACTGGAACATGTCCAGAAAAGGGCAACGAGGCTCATGAAGGGTCTGGAGCACAAGTCCTGGGAGGAGCAGCCGAAGGAACTGGGACTGTTCAGCCTGGAGAAAAGGAGGCTGAGGCGAGACCTTACCACTCTCTACAACTACCTGCAAGGGCGCTGGAGGGAGGAAGGCTTCAGCATTTTCTCTCTAGTGACAAGCAACAGGACTAGAGGAAATGGCTGGAAGTTGCACCAGGGGAGGTTTAGGCTGGATGTTAGGAAGAATTTCTTCACTGAAAGGGTCATTGGGCACTGGAACAGGCTGCCCAGGGCAGTGGTGGATTCACCATCCCTGGAGGTGTTTAAATAACATGTTGATCTGGTGCTCAGGGACATGGTTTAGTGGTGACCTGGCAGTGCCACATTAATGGTTGGACTCGATCTTAAAGGTCTCTTCCAACCAAAGAGATTCAGTGACAGTCTCTGGTGCTGTGTCCCTTTCATGCATACAGCCCCACTGACTGTCAGCAGCAAATGCACTGCAATCACACTGGCTGTAACAGCATCTGAAACGTGAGACCTCCAAAAAGGGTGACTTGAAGGAATTGTGCCTGCAGTTAACAGTCACATGAACATTGGGACTGAGTGCCTGTCAAGGAGGACAGAGAGTAAAATCAGGCTGTAAATACGCTTTTGAGTGATGCCTTGAAGGATGTAGCACATAGGGAGGAATTTAGAGTGAAAAAAGTTGGAAAGCTCAGATTAGCCTCAGGTGGGCTAACGACTGGGTTGTGACAGACACTTATTGCTGGGTCATTTTTCTGCAGGGCATGAATACATTCCTCACAGAAGCCTACACATGTCTGAGTCACCCTAAGGTCACCAAAGCCACTTTAACTCTGCCCTGAATATCATAAGGACTATGACTACGGTACTCGTAACAATGTTTTAAAGTAATGTTAAGATGTATATCCAGCTTTTTAATTCACAGTGGTATTACAAGATCCAGCTGGATTGACTAGGAAAGACAGATAGCTTATCCAATAGCACAGCATATTTGGTTTTCTTTGAGGACACTTGAAAAATTTTTACTCTTTATAAGTTTTTTAGCAACATAGCTCTAAAGAAGAGATTGATGCATCAATAATGTTGTCTCTACTTCTAGATATGCTTCATCTTTGAATTTGCATTATCTGCTGGGATTTGCATCATTTGCCAGGAGACACATCATTAACAATTTTTTGCACAAGCATTAAACCAACAGATCTCCAAACTATTTCTGGTGTCACCTGACATGAATTGCTATAGTACAAAACAAAGTTCTGAACAAGGACAATGGCCATTTTGAGAGACATTCAAATACCTGAAAATACATCTGGTAGCTGAGGCTGGCATATAAAATTTTCCTAATCACTGAAATCCACCTTGGACTCCTATTGTTATATGGTACCACTCCCAGCCCTCAAAATAATGAAAACAAACTACCGAGAAGATGACAATCCAATAAGCAGTCAGGTCATCGAAGCTCATCTATCCATCCTTCAGAAATATCCTTGTACCTCCAGGGGCAAAATAAAGGCTTCTTAAAGTGTAGGGGAAGAGAAGGAGAGGAATATGCAGGGACACTCATCTGGGTGTGGGAAAAGAAGGTGCACATACCCCTCCTTGCATTATTTCTGTAAAGCAGAACCCTGGGGTGCAGGCTCCAGACCAGACAAGCACCCAGTGACTATAGAAGGTTCATGAGACACAGAAATATAAGCTCACATCCTTTTTTAAATTTGAATTGCTTTTTTACTTGAAATAAGTCCCCTAACTACTGAGTTAGTATCTATAGCAGAGTGCTCTGCTCCGTCTCCCTCCCCTTACCCAAAGTCCATCATTCTCCAAACAAGCAGAGTCTCCTGTCAAAGCTTGGGCTAAGATGAACTCTTTCTTGCCTTCAGACTCAACTCCTTTCTTCAGAAACTCCTCCTGAGCACAATAAGGTACTGCTACTGCAAGGACGAGGTCCTGGAGGAAGTGACTCCCTTTAAGTGTGTAAGAAGGAATCTCTGATCTCACTGGTAACGTAGGAAATGGTGACCTTGTTGAGAAAGGCCACTAACCACGGACACGTTGCAGTGATACTGTCCCTGCAGAGGAAACTAGTGGTCAATGCTCTTTTAAGAAAGGTCAGCAGTGAGAATTTTTGAAAGATAATACATATTAGCTGCTGTTAAAGAATAAGCATCAAGTAATTCACACTACGTTTCTTCCTACAGTGCGACTATGTAAAAGTTCTTTGTAAATTAATGATATGGGAATCATAGAATCATAGAATGGTTTGGGTTGGAAGGGACTTTAAAGATCACCTAGTTCCAACCCCCCTGCCATGGGCAGGGACACCTCCCAGTAGATCACGTTGCTCAAAGCCCCATCCAGCCTGGCCTTGAACACTGCCAGGGATGTGGCATCCACAGCTTCCCTGGGCAATCTGTTCCAGTGTCTCGCCACCCTCACGGGAAAGAACTTCTGCCTAATGCCTAATCTAAATCTACCCTGCTCTAGTTTAAAACCACTGCCACTCATCCTATTGCTACACACCCTTGTAAGCAGTCTCTCCTCAGCTTTCCTGCAGGTCCCCTTCAGGTACTGGGAGGCCACTATAAGGTACCCCTGGAGCCTTCTCTTCTCCAGGCTGAAGAATCCCAACTCCCTCAATCTGTGCTCCTAGTAGACGTGCTTCAGCGCTCTGATCATCTTTGTAGCCCTCTCCTGGAAATTTGAAAAGTCTGATTTTCATCATTAGGAGTATATTAATGAGATATTTTTTCTAAATATTTTAAAGAAACTAATTTAAAATCAGAATTTAAAATAGAAGTGAAAACTAGATTAATTTGCAAATTCTCAGACAATTCTGATCTCAAAATGTAAGTGCTGCAATTTTTAAGTACACAAGAAAGAAGCTAAATTTCTAGTTTAAATGCAAAAAAGATTAAAGCCAAATTCAAATAGGAAGGCACTGACTATAAGAATTGTAGCTATTAGAAACAACAATCAGTTATAACTTAGCTAAACTGCAATTAATTTTTTTCAGAATTCGTGCATTTAGCTGTAGTCTGAAAAGCTCTCTCCACTATGTGCTATAATTTTAGGGAAGATGCGCCGTAGCCTTCACAGGTAACAGATTTTGCTGAAGACTCTAGCAGCTCTAAATAAAACTTGTTTTCTTCAGACATGCCATTTTAGACAGTTGTCATATTCTGTTTCCAAAACATCTGGAAAGTAACTGAGAGCCTGTTTCACAGGGGCTGAAGTCTTGAGGGACTGATGCTCAAAATTCATTTAGGATCATTTAAGTGCTCAATTGCCACGCATGGCATTCCCACAGTTGGATGTAACACGTGCGGTGACGGTGTTTGACCTTGTGCAGTGGTTGGCGCCGTACTTACGTTAGTGACCACAGCCAAAATGGCTATGCCTTGCATGATGGGCTGCCAGGCACCGATGTCTTGTGCCTTCTGGGGAACCATGCGCCTGAACTGGGTTGTCAGCTTCCACGCATCCAACCGGATTTCCAACATGTTGTTAATAAGAGCCAGAAGAGGACCCAGAGGGAACGACGCCACGAACAGAGTGACAAAGCCAAACTGTATAACTGTCAAAGGGAGAGGTTAGATACATTGATGAGGCTTTCACTTACTGGAGATACGCATGGATGAACATGTATACTTTATGTACTCCAGCTCTGGGGAAAGGGGCAAGAAGGAGTAGCTGAATTCCTAGCAAATCTTCTGCATGAGAAGATAGGAGCACAACAAAATAACTGTTAAGTGAAGGTGACAGCAAAACATTACAAGTCATAACACACCAAGAGGAACTATTCTGGGTATTTAAACATCCATTTCTTTCTTACATCCTCATTGTGAGGACCTGGAAATCTAATGACTATCTGTCTCAGTGCTGTGCTGGAAAGCCTGGACTAACAACTATCTTATTGGTGTGTGGGTGCTGTGACATGTATGCTGGCGATGCTGTGATGGAATGGGCGGTGGCAACAAACTGGAGATCCACCAGCTCCCACGAGACCAGCAACAAGTCCTGGTGACTGCAGACTCCAGTGGAGCAGTCTGACACAGGGCTCTGCTGTACAACACCAGAACATGGAAGTGGTCTGCCTTCTGGATGCATTTCTCAGAGGATGGGGCAAAGAAGAAGCAGTATGCCTTGCATAATCACGTTATAAATTGGATTAAGGCTTAGCTGCTTAATAAAAGCTTGCAAAACTATCTCTAATGGCTCATCAAAATGTATCTATCCTGGAAAACATTCATTTCTCCTCTGTCTATAAGCTTATTAAGCATCTCTTGTATGAAGATTTTCTTTAAAGCATGTTTGTATCCAGCAGTCTTAGCAAATCTGAACTAAACTGCTACTTACCCATTTCAAGATATTCATAAAACAGTCCAAGCTTTCCAATGGGCTGCAGGTGGTAGTCCTGTTCCCAACGTGGAACAACTTTTTCTGATCTGGCAGCTGCACAGTATCTTCCAATTAGATTCTTCACCCAACTATCAGCCAGGGGGGGAAAAAAAAAAGATGACTAACATTGGTAAAACCTTTAGAGTACAGTAAATGGAAATTCGTGCTGTTACAGCTTTCAACAGTGGGTTTAGTTATTCTTGAATTACTGAAAACTTCCTTCAAACATGAGTATAATCTCCTGTTGTCTGATCCTGAAAGCAGTTACTTACAACCATAAACAAGAGTGTAAAAGGGCAATATATCAGAATCATAACAATTTACACTTTTGTTGTACAGGTGAATGACCACATAAAATTCAAGGTAACAAAAAATCAAATTAAATGTAGGCCTGTAGTTACACAGATTAATTCCTTCTGAATCACAGAATGGTTGGCACTGGAAGGCACTTCTAGAGGTCAACTGGTACAACCCCTCCATGCACAGGCAGGGCTACCCAGACCTGGTTGCTCAGTACTGTATCCAGATGGCTTTTCAGTATCCCCAAGGATGCAGCTGAATATACCATTGGCCTTCTCCGCCATAAGGGCATACTGCTGGCTCAAGTTCATCTTAGTGTCCACCAGGAACCCCAGTCTCTTTTCTGCCAAGCTGTTTTCCAGCTGGCTGGCCCCCAGCATATACTGGTGCAGGTGTTGTTCTTCCCCAGGTGCATGGCTTTGCATTTTCCCTTGTTGAATTCCACAAGGTTCTTGTCAACCCATTTCTCCAGCCTGTCAAGGTCCCTCTGGGTAGTAGCTTAACTTACCAGTTTGATGTCACCAACAAACTTGCTGATGGTGCACTCTGTGCCCTCATCCAGATCATTAATGAAGATGTTAAACAGGATGGAAGCCAGTAGTGATCCCTGGGGTACACTGCTAGTCACTGGCCTCCAACTAGACCTCATGATCACCACCGTTTGGGCCTGGCCATTCTGCCATTTTTCAGTCCACCTCACTGTCTGCTCATGCAGCCCATACTTCAACAGCTTCTCTAAGAGGCCTTTACGGAAGACAGTGTCAACAGCCTTACTGAAAACCAGGTAGACAATATCCACCATCTACTGAGCCGGTCATTCCATCATAGAAGGTTAGCAGGTTGATCAATCATGACTTTGCCATGGTAAACCCATGCTGACTAATCTTGATGATTATCTCATCCTTCATGTGTCTGGAGATATTGTTTTCAGGATTAGCTGCTCCTTCACCTTCCCAAGGATTGAGGTGAGACTGATCTTATCATCTGAAAGTCTTGCATGAGAATTTAAGAAAACTGATGAAATGGCTGTAGCCAACTTTGTCAGTCATGGATTCATATTTAAAAAAAAAAAAGTCTATCAGCAGAGAAAAAACCCAAATGCTTCTCATTATACTTTCAGAGATATAAAATGAGAGAGCAGTTAAGAACCAG
Source organism: Apaloderma vittatum (assembly GCF_000703405.1). Taxonomy (NCBI): domain Eukaryota; kingdom Metazoa; phylum Chordata; class Aves; order Trogoniformes; family Trogonidae; genus Apaloderma; species Apaloderma vittatum. The sequence goes on along the minus strand of NW_009700611.1, from coordinate 63,417 downwards.
ATTCAGAAGTGATACTCAGCATTTCAACACCTGCATGTTATTTGTCACCCTGGGAAGTGAATTAAAAATTCTGGTCAGATGAATATATTCCCTTTACACAAAAGGGGGGTTATCTATTTATGGGTGGAGCTGACATCTGCAGGCATGCTCAATCTACGAACCCTTCCCCAGGTAAAAGAAAATGTTGAAGAGAAGATGGGTCCACAGGCCCATCCTGCAACCAGCAACATATACAGCAATATTGGGGTCTGGAGGAACTGTATCTCAGCAGAGCACCTGGCCTCAGCCTTGCGCAATATTTATCATACGCTTTGAAATGGGGTCACTGTGCAGCAAAGGAGCACAATTCATGGGCTTGGGTGAGCCACAGCCAGAGGGAATGCATTGCTGTGGGCTGGTGCTTATGGCATGAGCAAAGTGGGAGTTCCCTACTTCAAAGCCACATATCAGGCACTGATCAGCATAAAATAAAGAACAAGTCTAGGGAGAAGAAACAGAGTCCTGGATAGTATCTTATACTAAATTAAACTGAAAGCATTTTTGTTTAGCACCTTGTGGAGATCTGCCCCACTGAAAGGGCACGTATAGACGCTATGAATGTCAAATACGACAGTAAAAATAAATGAGTTAAATTAGTAACTTATACATGACTTTCAAAAGCCCAATGTATAACAACAAATCATTCCACTCAATATTAAGCAACGGTCTTTAGTTTAATATTTTCAGAACTTCCATTGCCTCAGTTTTATATATTTGACCCGAAACACATTGAGTCTGATTTGCAGAGGAAGGAAGCATTTCTGATCAGAACTAAAATCAATCAGAATGACAGAGACAGGAGCTCAGACCTACCAGGCTGAAAATATCCAAGCTGCCTAAAAAGACCCCAGAAGACCGATCTTATTCTTCTAGAATACAATATGTGCCTATCAAATATAGTGACCAAATGCCTGAATGCATCAGACAAAGCAGTATCTTTCAAATATGACAGAGCAGATTGCTTAATAGTTTGAACTTACGGAACAAGCACTTCCTGAATATTGTTCCAGATTGCTTTACCTCCTACTATGATGGCAAGCTGAGTTGTGAGTTCGAGGAGACACCCTCCTGGATCACACTAAAGGTTGGGAAAGACATGAAAAATGTTTGAAATTGGGTGACTTTTCAGGCATGAGTGAAAGATTTAATGTAATACATTCCTCATTTATTATGATAACATTTCTTAAAGAAACACAGGAAGACTATTTAGGCAAACGTTTCCAGTAAAGGTATGAAAAAGCCACTAGTGAAAGGCCACTAGTGAAAGAGTGAAACATCAGGGTAAGTTAAGCAGCTCTGCACTGTGCTGTCACCAGGCAAGTGCCACCCAGCAGAACAGGAATGTTTCTACTTGATGTTCTCTCCTTCCCTTGTGCCATGTCACAGATTGTTGGATCATGGGAAAATAAGCTTGTCTGGGTACGTGTAATACATTTCTAAGCCCAACTGGTCTTATGTCCTGTTCTTTTATGCTAGAGGTTATTTAGGAGGCAATTGGCTTGGGAGGCAGCCGCTTTTTGAACTCTGATGTCAAATATGTACAGCTATGTTATACACTCCAAACTGCAGCAAAATATCTGGGCTAATGGCTCCTGCTGTTTCAAAACAAAGACTATTTAAATTCTTACCTCTTCATTACGATATTTTCCTAGCCAATAAACTGGATTTCCCGGGTGACCTACAAATTTACCCTTAAAGAAGGCTATGTAGAAGCATGAAGAATAGTAGTTGACAAACTGGAACAAGAACATCTTTGTGGTCAGACTGTTTTCATAATCAGTCTGTGTCCTTGGAAGTTCTGCAATTAAAAAAAATAAATTAAAAAAAGCATGTTATTCTACAACTAACCTATGAGCTGCTTTAGAGCCTCAGCTGGAAAACTATATGTATGCCTTGTGTTCCTTAATATGACTGAAAGCATTACAAATTAGATTGCAGATAATCCCCATGCATACTGCAACTGTTATGCTAACTCTAAAACTATATTAGTTGTAAGAAGGAAAGAACCTGTTTCCCAACAACAAAGAAAAAGAACAGGCAAAAATTCTGTTTATTCAGGGGAAAAAAAGCACCCAAATCTAGCACACTCAGGAAAGATGCACTTTGAACTGATGAAACAGTATTAAATGAAACTATATTGAAACACCACACTACTTCACACATCTAAAGTAGAATAGCTACTTTAATGTTGATGCCTGGATATAAAGAATAATAATATTTGTGACTGTTTATCTATTTAATAACATGGGAATGGTATCTAGCTTTGGAACAGTGACCTTATTTCATTTATTTACAAGAAAATAGCTATTTTCCTCCATAAATAAAAGCTAATGTAATTGAATGTGTTATGCCTTACTGATCTGTTTTCATAAAGCTTGGTTATTATAGTAATTTTCTTTGCTTTGTCTGTTTCACAAGCATAAAACTGTAAACAATTGAACTTTCATGCTGGCTATACAAATTTTCAGGCAAAGAGCTGAATATCATATTCCTCTGATACTGAGGAAAAATCCATATTTGAAAATTTCTAGGTGGCATCGTGTGATTTGGTGAGCAAATTCTGAAACACTTGGTGCAGGTGTTCACGTATTGGAATTTTTATTACACATATGAACGCTATTTTTTCTTGCTATTTTACCCCAGGTTTCTATCTGAGGTACAGCATACCGAAGTCAGTAATCAGGATGGCCACTTTTTCGTAAACAACGTTGAGAACCATAATGACTATAAAGCTGATGAGGGAAGCAGTCACTGAAGTGGCTGTCTGCGGAGTCAGGTACTTGCGGATCGCCTCCGTTCCGCTTATGTGCTGTGACAACGTGGCGGAAAACACCAGGAAAACCGAGAGCCTGTAGACAATGACTCCAATAACTGAAGCAATAATCAAAAGAATCTGCCAAGGAAACGCAAGAAAAATGTTAAAGTTGAACCGCTGGCAGGAGGAAAAAAGTGAGTCTGAAACATGTCTTAAAATAGGCAAAAAGGAAACCAATTGTGTGCCTGTCATTCCATTGCAAGAAGGTGATCAAATAAGATAGAAGACAATAAATACAGAATCCATAAAAGAATCCTTTTTCTCATGCAGCATAGTTAATCTGCAGAAAAGAAAAGAGATCGTCTGGTTTATGACTAATAACAAGGTTTGTACTGACGCAAGTGAAGATAACAAGATGCGTAATCAAATCTTACGCCTCAAGGCAAGTGATGGAAGAAATCTCCCTCTTTTGACATTAGCCAGTTGACAGGTTGGCAAATGTACTAGCAAGTCGGCACTGATTATGAGAGGGGTGCACCTTCTCTTGCACATGATAATATTGTAGACTACAGGCTACATTTTAAGGAATAGACAGATTTTAAGCCAAGTCATGTAATCTGCAGGAGCAGTAATAAAGATCTGTCCACCCCATCCCGCTTGCTATCTCCTCGCTTTTGCTTCTCCTCCTGCTTTTATTTCTTGCTAGCTCTCTAGCTATTATTCAGATTGAGCCCCAGAGAGCAGTGAACCTTTTTTTATGAAAACTGCCATGAATCCACCTACCTTCCCCTACCCGTACATAGTAAGAGTGCAGTGAAACAAATTACAAACCCAGACCAGATCTCTCCCATTCAATCTGAAGTCCTGCCTGTTTACATCCAACAGCAAGCCTCTATTCTTTCCTTTGTTTCAGATGTGTTAAAGGTGAGGCTCTCCTGGGCTGCCAGCCACCATTCTGTCTCCTGTTCGTCTCCTGGATGTCACCTAGGACAAAGTCTTTCCAAGCTGCTGTTCGTGCTACAGGTGAGGAGGACACACAGAATGCTAAAACACTGAGCTTTTCAAGGCGACTTCTCTGGGTACGCTCATCATATTATTTATTGTTTCATGGGTGACTGGGCTGCTTTCAAGTTTTAGTTGTAATAAAAGCAGCAGCTCTGGAAGATTAGAGAGCTCCCAGCTTTGCTCTGTTAAGTGAAATGAAAAACCTGAAAGAGGCCCAGAACTGTGAGACATGATATTGAAGCAAACAGCCAGAACAAGTAGGATAGAAACTGGCAAGGAAGAGAATAGATAAACAAAAGTTTTTCTCCTACTCCTCCCCACCAGCGAAGACATTTGTCTTAAATTAATGAGGGAAAACCCAGCGGACCACATTCACAAGCATAACTCACAAACTACAGCTACAGGATATTTTGTTACATATTTTCTATTGACTGTATGCTAATGAGTATTCATCTGGTGATTACAGCTACCTTCTTCATGTGGATCCATACCTTATGGGCTTGGTTTATGCATCAGATGGAAATCCAGCTCAACCTGTTCCATTGTTACGTTTTGCTCAGCTCAGGAGGATCTTTTTCAGACACTTACTAGAGAAGTAAATTCATGAGGTGAAAGAATAAGAGGAGAACTTTACCCAGAAGAAGACTGCACTTGTACAGAAAGTCATCCGTATGCATTTCCCACAGGCAGTGTATGGCACATGTTCTTCTTGCTGTAAAAGATTCAAAAACAGACCAAGGATGCGCCTAATCTTTTCTTCATATTTTTTTGTGCGCCCCGATTAAAGCCTTTATGACATCGAAGGCAGAAAAAATGGAAAAGAGTCCTTGGTTTTGTTTCCTTTCCTGCTTTCTTATCCTGGAAACTCAAATTCATCCATGATTTCAAAAGCCTTATTTGATTACAGGTGTCTTTTTTTTGCTGCCCATTCTAATTTAAAAATTACTTCCACAGGGGCTGAGTGTCCTCAACTCTTACTGACTTCAGCTATGACAGGATCCACAGTCTTTCTGAATAGACCCATTCTTCTTTGCTGATCATAGCTTCAAACCTCACTGGCTAAAATTTGAAGGCACTAAAATTTTGGTCCCTGGTTCCTGCATTTCTCAGTTTATCTCATAGGAACAACAGGGTGGTTTTCCCAATGAAAATGCCTATCTCAACATGGTGGTGTGAAGATTCATTGAGTCTTTATAGGATCTCTGAGGATCATATTAATTGTATTTTAGCATATTCTTAATTCTTTGAACTGTCTGAGAGGAACTTTGTACCTATGACTTTATACATCAAAGGTGGTATAGGTATAGGAGCTTTTAAACAGAATCAGGCTTTTCGTAGTACAAGATATAAAAAGTAGTTCTATATAGAATAGTTTCAACTATGGCAGTTAATTTTGAAACTTTTCAAGTGCCCTCTAATAAACATTAGTATAATTAGACAGAATGTGAAAGCAATGCAAATAATCAGATAAATGCCAGAGTATATACTGACAGAGAATAATAAGTGAAGCTGAGCTGGAGTGAGCTACAGAAGCTAAAGCCACTCCAAATGCATAATAAACACAGAGCTAAACCAAGATCCTCATAAACATGACTCCTATTTCACTGAAGGGAGGATTATCTTCCTCCCCATGATTTTGCTGATATTAATCGTAATTGGATCTCCATGCACTTAGCAAAAATACCTATTTATATGTTCCAGACAGAAACATCTTTGGTTAAAAAACACAGTCTTGGCATGATATATAATGTAATGTCTTTCCCTCTATTTCACTCTTTTTTCCTGATGCATTCCTAAGCAAAGATAACAAATGCTCTGTGATCTTGGCCTCTGGCAGCAACACTGAATCATTTCTTGTGGGATTTAATAAAGTAGACTTAGTCTCCTAAGCTGGGGACGATGCCTACTTCTGTTTATTTATGACAGTGGAACCTCAGCAGTGCAAACTTCTCAAACAGGCAACCACTTTAAGGTGCCTACAGTGAGGAATAAATTCCCTCCCACATATCTGTACTTGGTAAGTTCACTATTTCCAGGCCAGCTTATCAGCTCTCCTTGAAACACTGCTGATTTATAGAGCTTCAGTACAGATTTGCCATTTTCATAGTGTCCTCTCATAACATGTACAACAATTGCAGTAGCCATCACCCGTTACCAAAACACTCCTTACCTGTGTGATTTCATTCATTACTACATGAGTGCACTGAGCTTCATATTCCGGGCGAACTTGTTCTTCTTGCTCTAAGTACTCAACTGTGTCCCATTCATACTCCAGTTCAGCCTGCCGTCGCTTCCAAAACTCCAAAAACAAAGTAACTGTCCAGAAGACAGACAAAATGAGGAATACCATGTGAGTATTGGACACTGTTTGATTCCCTGGGCTATAATACATAGCTCAGATCTCCACAAACACGAAAAAAATCCAACCTTGGTGTGACTATGAAAATAACTGGATCTACTTTATGCAATTATTGTTTTGGATATATAAGTACTTTACTAAGAGAAACCTGGGATAAGTGGTGGTAAGCACGTGATAAAGAGTAAATTTAATTTATTTGCTTTCTGCCTAAGGCTAGAATATAAACACTTTGGATTTTCATATTATAGACTCCTTTTGAAAAATTTTATCATGGGATGCATAAAAAAAGCAAGTTGGTTGGGTAGGTGAGGACGAAACACCGAAAAGTGCAGGACTTCCAGAAAAGAACTCAGTATGTCAAAAATTGCCACAAGGAAAAGTTCACGTTCATGCAGTCTGCAATCTTTGGACAAATTATCAGTTTGTAACCTGCCTCTGCTAGCACGGATCTGAGGGGGCTGCAGCTCCCTTTGCATGGCAGGGAGCTTAGAAACTCCCTGGGCTGGACCAGCAGTTTCCTTGGACTGGGCTCCTACAACTGGAAGCACTGGGGAACCAGGTACACAGATGCCTAAGTGGTACTGGCTAGACATGAACCCAGCCAAGCTCAACACTTTGTCTTAAAACTTGATGAAGGTAGATTTGGCTACAGAGACAATGACAGACCCAGGCGAGGAGGCTGGAAGGAGCTCAGGACGATGGGTGTGAGTACCACGCTCCCCAGCACACCCAGATGCTTTATTACTGAAGACAGTGAATCCTCAGGTTGAGCAGTCAGGAGGAATTAGGATCCCATCACTGTGCTCCTCCTTACTCTCATTGTCTGGGAGTAATTAACCCTAAGAGTGGGCTTTTTTTATTAGTTTGGCCCCCTCATCCTAAATGATGAAACATCAATGGCATGCACTTAAAAGTCCAAACATTAATATTTCCAAAATGAGGTGTGGTCAGTAAACCCCAAACCGAAGCATTTAAAAATGAGAAAACTCCATGGGCTGGACTGTGGCATCTGCACACAGGCAAAACCCCAGGAAACCCCCCACCCCTGACTACTCAGAGGACTTTTTCACAAGGACTTCTCTGCTACTTCATGCTTAGAAGCACAAAGGCCATTCCAAGCAGTGGGCCAGAGGATCACACCTACTTTCTCCTGCAAGGAGATTAGTCTTCCATAAACCTCTAACTGCTGCCTAGTTCAAATCACAGTAAGCTACAGGCTATACTGATATATTCCAGCTGCAAATCCAGCTGCTGCTGGGGAGTCCAGAAGTGCAGGGCCTCCTTCCGTGACAGCCTCTGTGCCAACAGCGAAAGAAAGGCATATAACATAAGAAGACTTCTATTTGATAAAATAAGCCAGGAGCCAAGTTGCAGCTTTCACAGCAGGGAACAAGCTGCTGCTGGATTTGACATTTTCCTTTTATTTTGAACCAGCATTTTTTTTTAACACTGGAAAGAAAGTGACTTCAAAATCAGGAGATCTGAGCACTAATTCCACCTCAGTCTGGTAATTTGTCATGTTGTTTTTTGCACGTCCCCCAACACTGCCATTCAGTATGGCCCAGGTATTTCGCCTCTGAAGCTGTGTTACCGAGGACTGAAAAGAAATGCCTCCACTGGAGAACATTTGTTCATTTAACTGCTTTGGTTCAAGGAGGGGATCCAGTGATGGCAGCAAGCGAAGTGGAAGCTGCTCCTTGGCTGGTTGAGTTGTACCATCACAGGAGAAGTTGCACAAGTGTTTGTCCAGAGCATTAATGTATAGGGGGCTAATTCCTGAGGCCACACTCCCTGGTGTTTCATCGTGCTTTAAGCTCTTTGAAGTGAACACACGAAAAAACTATGCAATTATTAGAAGTGTATTGATGATAATGATGCAATAATATATCTAAAAATCTAATATTACTTTAATAGTTTTGGACCAGAAGGTCTACAAAAGTTTTACAGCAAGATGAAAATTACAGCTGGAATTGCACCAGGACTTGGCTCATTTGGATTCAGCACAGTTTTGACTGAATTTCTGTAATACAATTCACCTCATATATAGTGGACTTATGACAAGAATACTAACAGGCCTTGCAGCCATCACTAGAATCATGCAGCTTAACTGTGTAATTCTTACTTTTGGAACCATTCTTCAGATTAGGAAACACAATTTTAATTAAAAAGCAAACTGCAAATAAATTAGTTATTCAGATGCAGAAGATTACATTAGTATCAGACTTCTAATTTTCTTTCATTTAGAGAATTTCCTGCTGGCATTTTGATTTTAGCCTATATTTTAAAATAAATATTCTTTTTGAAATTATATGCTTCATCTTATACTTCTTTAAAGCAGCAGGTATTCTGAAGCACTTTAGATCATCATAAGAAAATAAAAATAAATGCATTTTGCAAAGAAAGCGAATTATGTGTTCTTGTCAGTCTACATCTGAATTCCAAATGTTACATGGGCTATTTTCTCTATAGAATCCTGTATACAGGTCTAACACTGAACTTATTTTAGTAATTTCTGGATAAGACAGTGCAATAAAAGCCGGTTAACACAGCTGATAATATGAACAAAGGAAAATAAATGTTGTCTAATCCCTTGAATATAGCATCAAGTGGTTTCACCCATAGGAAACATGGTTTCAGATATATTTTCTCTGCTAAAAGATAAATCTAGCACTTATAACTACTACACTTTTAACAACCATTTTCTTGAATAAAGACAGGAGGAAAAAATGTAATATATGGAAATGTATTAAATGACTATTTTCCAATTGCCTTGTGCAGTCATACAGCTGTTAATAGGCACAGACAGCTCCAAAACTCTTTGGAAAAAACTGTCTCTGACAGATATATTTAAGCATGAGGCTGGCTCCTGCTGGATGAACATGAGGCAGCTTTGATCACTTCTCTCAGGCTTTTCTCCAAGGAAGATGAAACAAAACAGACACTGAAGACCAACGTAAAGTTTTACAATTTTTTGCTTTCATATGATGCTAAAAAAAGTTGTGTCAATGTATGTGTCTTCTACAGAATTACCTACTAGTGAATTCCTCAGTGTCAGAAAATGAAGTAATTGCAAATTTATCCGTGTTTTCTTGGCTGATGCTAGAGGTTTGGCCAAAAGTAGACAAAAAACCACAGTTGTTGAAATCGACTTACCCCATATTCCCATAAATACTGCAAACACCAGTGTCCCAAAGCTATCAAATATACAGAGTTTCTGGAAAAATGGAAAAGAAAAAAAAAGGCTTAAAATATAACAGACTTTTTTTCCTTCTAGTCTGGCCCAGAACAGAATCTGCTTACTGAACATGTCAATCTTTTGCTTTCATATTGTCTAATAAACAACCTTTTTTGACAGTGTTTCCTCAATCTCTGTCAATGTACACCACCCTCCAGTAAATTAAGGAAACTAAATACAAAGCCCAGAATTAAAAATGCAGCAAGAGGACAGTAAAATGGTGTGTTGTCAAACTTCCTTCCATCTGTTGCATAGGAAGAGGAAAAACAGTGCTTCTGGTCTGGAAACTCAGTGCAGAGTGTTGTATTTTTAATATAGCCACAAAAAGGCAATGGACACATCTGGTTTTCATGATCAGGATGTCAACAAATCAAGCTAGTTAGTAAAAACACTTTCTGATGAGATATCTCTGTGGTCACAATTTGCCTTTTCTCTCCATTGTGGCCTTTTCCCCATGTTCTTATTTCTTTTACCCTTTAAGCACGCTGAAGCAACACATTAAAGCTGGGCAAAATATTTTTGATGAAGAGTGACTGAATCTATGCAAAGGTATGACAGAAGGCTAACATTAGCCTAGTGAAAGAAGGTAAAGGAGAAAGAAAGTGAGGTTCCTCTAGACAGGAATTCAGGGCAAGAGTCTGGCTGTATCGTGGCTAACAGAACTCGGCCGTGCCACAGTTTCTGTCATGGCCAACATCAACCTCTCCTTGTACCATCTCCTCCTTGACAACATGGGCCAAATTCAAGGCACAGATCCAGGTAACTTCTTTGTGGAGGGAGGGGGCACAATTTAGAAACATCAAAACACAGTTTAAACATTTCCTTAGCAAAATTGATCCAGAGCTACTGAATCAAGACTTCAGTAACTGAATCATTTTTTCCTCCCCCAAAAGGAAAAAGTACCTCCAAATGAAACCAAAGCATTTCTTCTTCAATTAAAAAAATGTGTTATTCCTGAAATAAATATGCAGCAGCTATGTGACATAAAAAAACAACAAAGTTTCATCTTAGATCAAACTGGAACAATTAATGCTGTTGTTCTCATGTTTCAAAATTCAGTAACAAGTATTCGCAGAGTTCTAGCAATTATGCATGACACTAGTGGAGGAATAACGTCATTTTATACGTAGTACTAGAGAAAGTGCAACTGAAGTTCAATAGTTTGTCTATAAGCTGTATATGTAGTTACCTTGGATGATTCACAAGTGATGGTGAGGTTCCAGTAGGTACATGCTTTATCACACTGAGGGCACATTATGATATTACCTCCTATGTTGGGATCACATACTTCTTGGCTAAAAACAAAACTAGTCAGTCACTCACCAACACTAAATTCTTCAGCTCTTTTTTGCACATCATGACAGTGCAATAATCTCATGAATTGAGAAATAAATTACAGTGATCTGCTCTCAAGAATTCCTCCCCCACCCTGACAACACATCCCCACTTCCATTCTTAGTCCTCATCTCAAATGAATGACATATGAGGAAAATAATTTCCATCCCTTGTACGTGGTGGCAATTCTCAAAACTGCTCCCATTAAAAATCAAACAACTCTTCAAATATCTCATGCTCTTCAATAAGAAACCCACACTTGCATGCTCACATGCGGTTGGAGGGGAGAAGTAAGAGGAACGTTGCCCACCAGAGCATGGAAGAGCTGCAGAACTGAGATGGCTACTTAGTCCCTGTGGTCTTCTCAAGACGATCAGACTGGAAAACGTGCAGGGGGGAACTGCTGAGGTGATTGAAGGAATGACAGATCTGTCTCCTTAAGAGATGGCAAGAGTTGCCATCTAACTAACACACACTAACCTAGTGTGGTGGAAGCTGAAAGGTGGCGTAATTGCTTTCTATAAATATGTCAGTGGGTTAAACACCAGGAAGAGAGATGAACTATTTAACGAAATGATAATACACAAGGCTAAACGGGTATATATTGGCCAGAGGAGTGAGGCTCTGGGACAGCCCTTCAGAATGTTTTATAAACACCCTTCCCAATGGGGTTATACAGTGTGATGGCCTGTACACAATTTGGCACAGGTATTTCTTCTTGGGTTCTGCCATCGTTGAGTCTTGTCATGTTCTGATGAGGGAATCATGGCTCTGCCTCTCCTCCCAATTTATCCTGGGTGGCCGAAGCCCCCTGCGCTGTTACTCTTCCTCTATTCTTCTCTCAAAATAGAGGAAAGAAATTTTGAGGGTTTTATCAAGGTCTTTGGGCATCTTCTTTAAAGATTATCACAGTGAAAATTACATGTTACATCGATTTGTATTGACTTCTGATTGCCACTCTATTATTCATGTTTCTGCACTAGCTGTGGTGAACCTAATGTAAAAGATAAACAAAATGTTGACATAAACTTTCAGATGTCTATCACTGTAATGGTCCATGGACATCCACTACTCTTCTTGTGTTTTATGCCTTTACCCTCAAATCCACAACTGATGCTGTTCTCAGGCCCTTTCATTTTGCCTCCTTCATTATTACGCAGTTTCTTGCAAACCCTGTGCAGTCCCCTTCTGTTGGGGACTGATGGACTGGTTGAAATTGCACGTGATACTAAAATAGGCCTGAGCAGATACCTCCATGTGCAGTCGTTCCTTGTCAGGTATCCATACAGGAAACAGCCAACTCCTACAACTGCAGCGATGATCAGCATATTAGTGTAAAAGCCCAGCCAAGCAAAGTAGATTCCAATTTTTTCTCCATAGTACTTCCTGTGGAGGGGAAAGGTGGGGGAGGTGGCTTTTTTTTTGTTTGTTTGTTTGTTTTCTGAAATGCAAGTAAATTCACATTTCTGTTTCAAATGGCTTTTCATTTCAGACATTTTTTGCCAACGCATATGGTCATATTCCCCTGGTTTGAACTTTGGGGTTGCAGAGGTATTAAAACTGGGTATTTCTATTACCACTTGTTTGCTTTTATAAGAGAACAGAAAGAGAGAGAGGAAAAAAAAAAGGAAAAAGAGAGCAAGATCATATCTTGCAAATTAAAATTTTAAGTGGTTGCCTCTTCATGAATTGGTTTATCATGAAACCACGCTCAAAGCATGCAGGAACTAATACAGGTGTATGTACCTGCCCTCAGTACTGACCTGCACCTCTTTCACACCCCCAAGCCCAGACCTGCTACATAAATTGCTAGCTCCCTCTGCATTAGTCCCGTCGTAGTCACACCAACCTGATGAAATCCAGGGGTTGCAGCTTGAAAATGTTTTTAGGATGCGCCCATTCTCTGTAGAGAAGGTATCGTTCACTCGGGCAGTTGGGATCAGCTGATGGGTGCCTAAAACTGGACTGCAAAACAGGCGGAGTGCGGGGAAAAGATAATGGTTAATCTAAGCAGCACGGATCTCGTCTCCGCAGGCCATGAAGCCAAAGCCTGGAATAGCTATTTTAGCCAGTCTCACTGCAAGGCAGGAAAGGAGCAGGAAGGCAGCCCTGGGAACGCACCAGGATTCAGGATGGAAGGTGGTTGTCAGAAAGGCACCGAACGCTAAAACAAACGCTTTACACATGAGCTGAAAACAACAGTGAGTCGCAATGAACTTAAATCAAAGCACGTGTCAGTGTCTTGGCGCTTAGGCAGAGAAAATAGGAAAGGATCCAGTCTAATCAGAGCACAGGACTGAATTAAAATTGATTTTAAGAAGCTCTAACATGCTAGCATGCTTTGCTTCAAAATAATATTGTACTGGAATGAAGGCTGGAAAGTCTGAGAGATAAATCCAGGGCTTCCACTCTCTGTTTTAAATTTAAAAGAGAGTTCACATGGAGATAATCTTTTTTTTCTTTCTACTAGGTTATTTGAAAATCTATTGCAATAAAGTCTATTTTATATGAGGGAATTTTCCATTCTTTATCGGTGATGCAATGAGACAAGTGACATTTGTAGAAATCTACAGGCTACTTTTGATTTTCAGAGTAGCTGTGATATATAATTTTAATTGTATAAAAAGATAGTCATTAATTACTAGGCATACTAAGTCCAAATTCCCTTTACTCTGGCACAAACCGCCTGTAAGGCAGGTTTTATATCTTTAAAAGGAAGGCTTAAAAATGGATAGTCATGATGATATTAATTCTATCCTCTAAAGCTTTGGGTTACTTACAAGAAACATAATTTGTCTGAATTCGAACAAAGATTATCTTGAAATCCTGGGAGGCCTCCTGAATTTTTTAAGTGGAGTCCAAACAACTGAAGCAGTTACCATTCATAACCTCTTATGGTCTCAATATCTTCTCAGCAGAACACACCTCTGACACAGAAGGTGGGAGTGTGAGTATTCAATAGATATAATGCAGTTTTTGCTTACTGTATCCCATCTGCAGCCTCACATGGAGTTTTTCCATAGTCAGATGCTCTGAAATCTGATTTTTTTTCTTCATCATTTTCCTTTCCTGTGCTATTGCAAGCCTTTGTACCCCCCCAAAAATTCAGATAACTCGCTTCTTTAAAACTTTAAAAAGCTTCAGAAGCGTAGCTACAAAAGCTGGATTTCTTATTGCAAGATGAAATTTAACCTAGTTAAACTGTTCCCCATATGACTCTGCCATCACCTGTGAGGTGTTGGACTGGACAGACAGAGCCTTCCTGCAGAACCCCGAGTGTTCCTGCATGCATGTCGCAATGTTTGGGAACTATGGGAATGTTTCTCACTGCTTGAGACTGACACACATCCTAAAATTTGTATTCTACATCTTCGTTAACGATGTTGATATTTGTTAGGAATTTTAATACTGAAAAAAAGGGACAACATTAAAATGAATTTATAACTGGTGATATGGTGCATCATGTGCACTATCACTCAGTTCAGGCACTTTACTGAGCTACATCTCCCAGAGAATACAAGTTTAACACCTCCTAAATGAAATATATTGATTTTCAGTTCTGGAGCTACATTTTTGACCAACAATACTTCAGATGAAAACCTCTTTAGCCAAAGTATGTCCTGTTCTACTATGTGGATATAATAACCAGTCAACAAGTAAGGCAATCAATAGTCCTTGTATCTTTTGATATAAATCCCATAGGTATAGCTCAGACTTCTAATTTGAAATATATTTTAGTTACAAACACTGGACTTACGTCATGAAGGGGAAATGCCGCTTTGTAGATTCCAGTGTCCAGTAATTTGTTAATGCCAAACTTTTTCACATTGTTTTTGGTTGCATATTCCACACGGGACAAGATAAAATGAACCTGAAATGTATAAAATATTTTTGTATCTCTTGCAACCTGAAAGTAATCATATAGAGCTATACCTCTCTCAGCATATAATTGAGTTAAGAAAAGCTAAACAGTGCAGCCAAAATTAATTGCACAGGGTATAGGAACCATTCAAAAATCTCCAGAACAGAAATGAGACAAATGTAAGGAATGGTTTCCTTCTGGATTGTCCAGGCTGTTTCACAAATCAAGCAGAACTGTTGCATCCCAAATATTTCCACATTTTCAGGATGCTTTCATGAATGTAACCCATTTGGTTACAGGATTCTTTTTAAGAATAAATGCTAGAAATACTTCACGGACTTACAATTCGGCTTCTAGTTGCAGGATTGAAAAACGTGTCTTTGTCTTGAATATAGAAGTTGGACAAATATTCCTTTTGAAAAGGGGCAGTGAAAAACTCTTGCTCAGGTTTGATGACATTTTCATCCACTCTGAAGAATCTACTAAACCAGTTGAAAGCAGAGTCTCGGGTTTTCAGGTCATTGGGTTGCAGGGGCAATTTGATGTGCATAACCTCAGCATATGTGCACAGCACCTCCCAAGGTGCGTGCACTTTCAAAAAAATAATCTTTTCATCCAAAACCTAAAGTGAAAGAATATTAAAAATACCTACGTAAGGAAATGAAAGCAAAGAATTTTTCATGACAATTCTCAAACTATCCAGAAGTTTCTTTCTCTTTACAGCTTATAGGTGGCCTATTCAAAGTTACGTTCACTGTCCATATTAGCAAATATACCATCAGCTTCTGTAAAAGCGCTGACACGAAGTGGAAACATTTGGACACATAAAAGTATATAAAAAAATGAGTTAAATGTTCTCTTAATGCTTCATACTTACATCTCTGTAAAGTACTTTACAAAGCAATTAAATCTTAAAAACACTTCCCCCATATGGGTTAATAAGGAGTGCTCATGCACATAGCCTGGCAGGGCAGCTGTGGCTTTGGAGTGTCAGAGACTCCCCAAGAGCTCAAGTACAACCCCAGGGTGATGTGACTTGATGGAAACAAGTTAGGCATCCAAGGGTGCTCGTGGGCAACATGAACTCCCAGCTTCATAGGGAGACTGGGGAGAGGGAATCAGAAATGAGCTGAGACTGCTGAGAAAGACAGCACGGGGCACATTTGCTCCCAGCTGCCTGCCCAAACCAGCGCCAGGATGCAGTGCGAACCCTGACGGCCACTTTTGTCTCCTGTCCACACATCAGCAGTAGACCTTTTACTCCCACATGTCCTACCCAGCCAGAGTAGGGGAGAACCTCTCCTCAGAGTGTAGCTGTTAATTTTTATCTTCCAAGTGCTGAGCAAGCACAACCTATGTAATCTCCCAGCTTCCTATCTTTTATCTGGCAGAGGAAGGAACGGATACAAAGTTTAGAAGATTTCACATTGGATCATAGAGATACTACTGATGGAAAAAAAAATGGTCCTTTTCTTCCTGAGAGGAGAGAAATGTTACAGTAAATTCATACATCCAGTTTTCCTTATTCCCATGGCTGGGTCTCCATTCACAAAGAGAAGAGCACTCACTGATCTTGTTGCTTCAAGTTGCAAGCCATTGTTCATCAGGTTTGATTCAAATACTTGTCTCTTCCTCTGTTAAAAGATATTGAACACTGTAAAACATCTGTTCCAGATTTCACAAATATGTAGGCATAGAAGAATGGAATTGCATCCCAAAAGCAAAAATTGTTGGGTTATCTCTATAGGCCACCTGACAGCTACTGTGGTGACAGGTTCAGTCTTACCTACTAATCCTGATAATGTTTTTTTGTCTGATATGCAATATTGCCCTCAAATGCAATTGCAGAGAATTCACCCTCACAGTTCCTGGTACATGACAGAAGTAAAAATGTGCCCCAAATTTTGAATTTTGAGAGCAACTACCCCTGAAACTTGGGATCTTCTTCACTGTCAGTCACTAACTGAATTATTGATGGCAGCCTCCCACCTTCCCATTAATCTTCCCTTTAGCAAGTGTCCATCTCAAGGGCTTTCCAGCTCACTTTCCTTCTGGCAACCTCTAACACTATTCTTTCATGACTTCACACAGTGATTCAAAATGTAGCATCCCTCTTGATTTCAGTCCATAGATAAGCATTCCCAAAGGAAGAAGCTGAGAGCTCTAGCACTTGTAGAGTCAATGGTGCTATTCTAGGAGCATTCAATGTTCCCAGAAGGACATGATAAGTTTTCCTGAGTAAAGATGAAATTCATAGATTATTTTACTTTTACTTCACAGTTACCAGCACTTGGCAGGTAGTGAGTTACAAAAATTCTGAGATGTCTTTGCAGTCTTGAATTTGCTTCTTCACACACGACCTCCCCCCAAAAAAGACACAGAGACAAGCAGCCTCTTGACCCCTAAAGATATAACTTTCTGCCTTTTTATTCCAGTGAATATTATCTCCTTCTTAGGTTACAGAAAGGAAGAGCCAAATCTTTCAATCTGTCTTCTTCTTTCATCAACACCACAATTCTCCTTATTCTTCTCTCTTCTCAGGATATGACCACTATTCCAAACTCTTCATGGAAGTACCTCTCCATGTCCCATTAATCCACTTGCTTATTGGTGGCAGTGTAATGCTCTTTGTATTTTTTCATTGTGTATATAACATCATATATATACATGTGATACGCACATTTATAATACATTGTATGTGTCTAATACTTTCAATTATCTAAAATTTTGATTATGCGTGAACCTTGAAGAAAATACTTAATGTAGCTGTTTCCTGTGACCTCTAAGTCTCTTTCTTGTACTAACAGTGCTTAGAGTCCTAATTGTGAATGAATGAGGTTTTTCCTTGCAGTAACATATTTCCTTGCATTTTTTAACATTTTGTAGGTAGTAGTCCTCTCCATTCTCCTTCAAAGCTAAAGGTTCAAAGTCATCTTGGCTTCAAACTACATAATGATTTCCTCTGAAATTTTTGTTCTCTCATAACTCAATCCTCTTACAAGATAACTAATATATGCAGTATACAATACAGGAGTTGTTTGTTACTCCACTCTTAGCTCTTCTACCACTTAATCCTACTTCTTTGTTTCTTCCATATTCACCCAGTTTTTTGTAAGGTGAATAATACTGAATCATGAAAATATTTCAAGCCGAGTTCTGTTTTGTTTCAGTAAAAAAAAAAGGCAGAGGGAAAATTACCTGTTTAATTTCTTCCTAAAGAGCACAAAGAGGGATGCAGGGTAATTCTCATTTCTAGAGGTCTAGTACTTTTTTTTTTTTTAATCTTACCATTCAGATTGCTTTAATAATTTATTATGAAAAGGAGTTCCCCAAATTAATTTTGCCCTCAAAATCTTAGAGGAATGTTGACAATATTAAGGTTTCTAATAATGCATTAATGCAAGTAGTGAGAAACAAAGCCCCTGGGAGGCTTTGCTAATTAGGGGCTTTGCTATTTTATATAAATGATAGAATTATGCATATGATGATCTATGGGGGAGCTAGACTTCTACCCAGAGGAGTCTATAGTGGTTTTTGCATTGACTAGGGAATACAGAATAAAGATATGATAACTTATTAGGCTGGAGGGCAAAGACTGTCCAAAGTTTATTTTCGTATCCGGCATTTTGCTCAGTTACCTGCAAGGCTAAGTTGTAATGATAATGTAATCATGGTGATGCTGCTGACCTAAACCTGACAGAGATTTTGATGACTGAATGGCTATCCAATAGACAAACCACCACAGGACACATAATCATTTACAGTCTTTAAGAAAGTCAAAACATAGTGTAAGTAAACGCCATGTATTGCAGGCATGTAGAAGGGTTAGATCCTGGGAACTGCTTTTCCACCATAATGCTTTCAATATCTGGTGATCGTCTTGCCAAGCTGTGAAGACTAACAAGATTGTGAGTCTGAAAATTGGTAGCAGACCACTAGCAGTTTTATTTTTTGTGTTTTGTAAATGGTAGGGAGCACTTGCTTTGATTACAGTGGCAGTAGAACGTCAACTCATCTCTTTGTTTAGTTTCTTTCGCGGAAAGAGAAAAGTGCCCCACAACAATATCTCTGTGGCTTTAGGGGAAAAATTCTAACATGGAAGAAGTGCTTGAATAGTCACCTCTGCCTTATTTGACAGGCAGCAGATAAATCACAGTCAATATGAGAAAGAGCATGAGGTCCAAAGCCTCCCCCATGGAAATCAGTGTAAGGGACTGGAGAGAATCACTGTATCAATATTAGCTGCCAACTCTTACACTTTCTTTAATGGTATTTGGAAGCTTTTCTGAAAGTCCCAGCTGTCAGCACTGGGAAATTAATTGATTGAGAAGCTCTGCTTCTGTAAGTTTCTTTCCCTTACGTTTGCAGATAATCATAAAAATATGAGGTAGAATATGCTATAAAGGCTCACACACAAAAAAAGGAAACCCAAAGAACTCCAAAAACATATTTTCTGAGATACTCACTGATTTTAAGCCAGCCTCGTGATTTTCTGAAACCTGATACAAGACCGCACAGAACCGCCAATGCTGCAGCCCAGCCCTGCTCTCCATAGTGGCTTCTAGTCACCCCGTGTGGAAAGCCCCATTTCTGGTGCTGTGAACATACGCAGTAACTTGAGAGTAATTCTCCCTTTCCATTTGTCTTCCCATCCTTCTGCCATCCTTCCTCCCACCAATTAGGCAAAGAAGTAAATTCTGGGTTTGAAGTTACCTCAGGAACAACGATTTTGTATCAGTGGGTTCCTGCTTCAAAACCAATCCACCCAGCAGCGATCGGGGCAGCTGTGGTTGCCCTCCTCCCAGCGCCAAAGGTCCCTTTCATCCTTGTTATCAGACTTCCTGGGAAGGTCGTCTGAGTACGCTAGCATGTAGAGTCTGCCTCAAATCACCACAAAAAACAGCACTGAGGTACCCTTCTTTCTGTAAACCCAAGTATTGGTCTCTCACTACAGGTATGACACATGCAAAGAGTGGGAGAAGTGCGATTTGTTCTTGAAAAGCTATCCAAGCTTTTTTTTTTTTTTTAATCTAAACTAAACAAGTCTAGAGGCAGGGACTGTTCATTGTTTGCTTATGGAGACAAACTTTTCTAGCCCTGCTAAAGTCCTCCATAAGACTGTACTTCAGAAAAAGATGTGTGCAATATTCTTTGTGAATTACAGTTTTCATTTAATTTGAAAAATAAACCAAACCGTCCATTTCTGTGATTACTTCACAGCTGGAAATTAAGGTTTCAT
>NW_009700611.1:0-43557 GCF_000703405.1 Apaloderma vittatum | reverse complement strand
TGCTTAAATTACTGACAGTCTTGTTGATTTCTGTTGGGGGGAAGCAGATGGACTAGAATGACGTTCTGCATTGATTGATTTTGAATTCACCTTTCTGGCATTGACCCTTTAACTTTCAACAGTGAGATCCTTGAGGACCCCAACAGATAAAACTAGCACTTTGGAGCATTCTCAGAAAGACTGGTGATATTTAATTTCTATTATGATGGTAACATATCCTGAGAAATAGGGTACATAAAATGGAGATTTAAAAAACATGCTGTAGGCAGAGATTTCAATTGCTTGCAAGGTACAGTTTCTGGAATCTGCTCCTGACAGTTTGAATTTTTTAGTGCTTGCAAAATTAATTATATACCAACCTAAAATGGTTTGGGGTTTGAATTAAGTTGCATATAAACCTTATCTGCTAACGTCTGGCTCTGTAAATTATGTTAGAAACTTCCATGAGGATGTCATTTCATAGATTCACAGAATCATGACATGTTAGGGGTTGGAAGGGACCTCTAGAGATCATCTAGTCCAACCCCCCTGCCAGAGCAGGATCCCCTAGGGCAGCCACACAGGAACATGTCCAGGTGGGTTTTGAAAGTCTCCAGAGAAGGAGACTCCACAATCTCTCTGGGCAGCCTGTGCCAGGGCTCTGTCACCCTCACAATAAAGAAGTTTCTCCTCATGTTGAGGTGGAACTTCCTATGTCCTAACTTAAACCCATTAATCCTTGTTCTGTTGCTGGGCACCACTGAGAAGAGATTGTCTCCTTCCCCTTGACACCCACCCCTCAGATATTTCCATACGTTAATAAGGTCCCCTCTCAGCCATCTCCTTTCAAGGCTGAACAACCCCAGTTCTCTCAGTCTCTCTTCACAGGAGAGATGTTCAAGTCCCTTAATCATCCTTGTAGCTCTCCGTTGGACTCTCTCCAGTGGGTCCCTGTCTCTCTTGAACTGGGGAACCCAAAACTGGACACAGTATTCCAGGTGTGGTCTCAGCAGGGCAGAGTAGAGGGGGAGGAGAACCTGCCTAGACCTGCTGGACACACTTTTCTTAATGCAGCCCCAGGATCCCATTGGCCCTCCTGGCCATAAGGGCACATTGCTGTCCCATAGACAACTCACTGTCCACTAGGACAGTACTTTCATTACTTGGATTTTGCTTCCTTTAAACTGTATTTCAAAAACACATAAAAATGAGAGAAGCACAGCACCACTGTGTATCTCTGACGAGGGTTAGGGCTGGGCCACTAAACGCTGACAGATGCTCTCTAACTCCTCTCCTTCCCCAAAATGGAAGGGAAAGGGAATGAGGCAGAGAGTTATGGGTTGGAAAAGAAAACTAAACCAATGAAATACATACAAATACATACAAAACTGATACAAAATCTGAGTGTCTGCCTGATAGCAACCCCCACTGATGCTGCAGAGCAGGTGGCACTGGGCCAGCCCCAGGCTCAGCGGCAGAGGGGAACCAGATACAGGAGGTGGAATCAGGAACTCAGGATCGGGATCAAAGGCAGAAGACTGAACAGGAGGCACAGAGTCCTCCTCAGACGCTGGCCATTGAAGAAGAGAACTGTGTGATCCCTCAGCTTTATACTAAATACGATGTATATGGAATGGAATACTTTTTTGGTCACCTGTGCTGTCTGTTCCCCACTGGAGGTTTAACATTTTACTTCCTTGTGACCCTTTTCACTTCCTGGCACCTCCAAGGTGTTACACAAGATCCAGCAGTGACCTTGGTCACTATAGGAGCAAGTATAAGCAAGAGCTTTTCTGCATCCCAATCCCTGTCAGTAATTACAAACATCAGGAGTTATCACTTCTAGTAGCAGGCACTGTCTGCAGAAACACACTGCTGACTTCAGAATGTGCAGCCTCTTAGAAGAGGCTGAATTGAAAAGTAAAATCACAAAACAGAATTGGTTCTGTTTAGCTCAAACCAGGACAATCTCCAAGAGCTTCAGAATCCCGTATTTTTGTTCCTCCTATTTCACCCACATGTTTTTAGTTATTTCCTTCTGTGTTTTGAGATGTTTTCCCAAGAACACTGCTAAGTAATACAAATTAATGCTGGACTATTTTCTCAGTTACACTCATGCAATTTTTTTGGAAAAAGGAGAGAAAGCAATTCAAATCAAATATAACGATGGTCCCAGGACTAGATTCTCCTCTTGCTGCAGAAGAAGAGATAGATTTGTGCCCTGTTGCCCTGAATCCAGTAAACTGGACATCTAGGTTCAGGTCTGATTTTCAGATCTTTCTGACTAAGTTCAGTAAGCATGTGGGGACTTGTCTCCACCCAGCATCGTGCAAAACTACCCAATGCAGCACCCAAAACTTTTCACTTCAGAAATGTAGATCTATACATACCTACCAGCTATTTAAATTCTGCCCTGATTTCCACATCATGCAACCAGGTGAGGCACTGTGCATGTCAGACAGAATTTGTCCCAATGACCACATTCCTGGCTCCCACATTTCACAGACCTGGAACGTTGCACCTGGCCAGTGGAGATCTTGCTACTGACCTCAGTGAGGTAAGGATTTCGCCCTATCAGAGCAGACATCACTGGATCTGCTATTCTTTAAAAAGCTGGAGTTTCCACATTCTGTGCACAATAAAGCTCTGTATAATGACTCTGTAAAACTGTCAGGGGAGTCAAAGAAAGAGTAGCATGAGCAAGAAACCTATTCAAGCTTAAAGCACCTTGAATTACACAAGATATTGCTTATAAAATTTGGCATTTTTGGTTCATCATTGATCAGAGACAATGATGCATGTAGTATTAAAAACTGATAGTAAATGGCAATATTCTTTATTTTGGTTGTATTTCATCACAAGGGTAGAAGTCATTTGTCCCAGAAAAAAATACGACCAAATAAACAACACTGTCAGCAAAGACAAGCTATCAAGTAGGTTTTATGCCAACACTGATGAATGAAACCTGTGTATATCTTGGGCTGCATCACCCCCACACGTTCTGGGAACAGTGGTAGGCCAAAATGTTAATTCTTTCCCTGAAATTCCAAGGATGCAAAACGGTTCTGTTAATGGCATCTTCCCTTCCTTCTCAGACATATGAGGAGCGATTGAGGGAGCTGGATCTATTCAGTTTGACGAAGAGGAGGCTGAGAGGGGATCTCATCATGCTCTACAATTACTTGAAAGGACATTGTAGAGAGGTTGGTGCTGGTCTCTTCTCACAGGTAATTAGGGACAGAATCAGAGGGAATGGTTGCAAGTTGCTACAGGGCAAGTTTAGGCTGGACATTAGGAAGAAATTCTTCACAGAAAGAGTGGTCAGACACTGGAATAGACTGCCTAGGGAGGTGGTTGAGTCGCCATCCCTGGATGTGTTCAAGTGTTGTTTAGATGTAGTGTTGGGCGATATGGTTTAGGGGTAAACTTGTAGTGTAGGGTCAATGGTTGGACTCGATGATCCCAAGGGTCTTTTCCAACCTGAATTGTTCTATGATTCTATGATTCTATATGTGTTTTGTTTATTCTTTTCAAATATTCTCTTCACATTTATTTCTTCGTTACTTCTGAGTTTCTCTCCTTTCACACCTAGCATGAACGTGAGGTAGGTCCCAAGGCAGTGTCCTGCATCCTGCTTGGGAAGAGGTGCAGGAATTAAAATGTTACCTGGGCTGCCAATGTCTGTGCAGCATTTGCTTAGGGAACGAAGATTTGCAGCACATGCAGCTTCCTCCACTGGCACAGAAAGTGATCTCAAGTGAGATGAAGGACTGGCTTGTCTTTGAGATGACTAATGTGTTTGTGTGCTTGCAGCTGACCTGCACCTAACCCATCCCAAAAAATTAGAAAGCTTATGTCCATTTACATTTTAAAAGACTGATTCTCCAACAACAGAAAGAAGAAATGCATTTCTAAACTGATGACACCTGTGTGTGAGGTACTGGAAAGAGGGAGCCAGTACTTCCGAGTTGTATCACAGGGGCTTGGTTAAGACTCTGACTCATTGCAGCTGATGTGACAGACCCATTGAACAAAATCCTCTCCTTGCTCCCTCTTCTTTCTCCACCTTTCAGTGCCCTCTGGTACTTTACCTTATGTGTGACGTTTTGTCTGTTTTGTGGACAGCTTTGGATTTTTTCATTAGCTCTCCAGCTCAGCGTCATCACACTTGGATCCTTTGTTCTTGCCTCTGGAAGTCCTCTGTAATGGCCACTTCTTCATCCTTGGCTCTTGCTATGCTTTCTAACACCCTTCCAGCACTGTATGCGTTCCTGCTACCAAAATTCTTGCCTACGCCTTCCACAGCACCCCTACAGCTTCAGATTCTTCCCATCTGTGGAAATCTTAGCTCTGAAAACTGCTATCACCGCTGTTCTCAGCCTTCTTCTGACACACTCACATCATGCCAGTCACATGTCTCAATCTCCTGGCTGTACTTCTGTCTGCACAGTCTTTGGCATCCACTTTGCTGCCTGGCCACACAGCTGGCTCTTGTTCAGCTTCCAGGCCACCAAGGCCATGAGGGCTTCTTCCACAGAACTGCTCCCCAGCCACCAGCTCTTCGCCTTGTCTGATCATTAAGTCTCCCATAGTCTCGTTCTCACATTTGTTGCGTGCAGGTAGATGCGCCCCCTTCCTCAGCACACCACAGATTCTGTGTGGCTGCAGATCTCTGTAGGACTGAGGCCTTTGAACTTTTATTTGCAAGCACTGAGTGCATTACCCACAATCTCCCGGTCTAATTATTCACAGAATCACAGGATCGCCTAGATTGGAAAAGACCTTTAAGATTATCGAGTCCAACCAATTCATGGTTTTGTTCTGGCTCACGTCCTAACATTAATGCTGCACTAAAAATACTACTCCGTTGCTCACATTTAATTTCCATCACTGTTTGGAAAAGACACTCATTATGTTTTTAAGTACATTTGGGTGATGGCCAAATATTACAAACATAAATGTAAAATGCTAATTGATAAAAACAATTGTTTCCAAAGGGGCAGCTTTTTGATTCTAATTACCTCTTTCAATTAATTTTTATTGCTGATCCTGTGATTATGTGTAATGCAACATCCACCCACTGCAGGACTCCTGCAAGCCCTACTAATGACATTCCTTATGGCTGCCCCGTTAATGCCAATGACAACACTGTGTAATGAATATCAACCAGCTTAGCTACAGGCCTTTTTACTCCTACTCTTCTCTTTCCTAACTGCAAATCATTATTTGTGTATGAGCTGCTTTCAGTGATATCTTTGTCCTTGCCTGTTTCTACCAGAGGCTGTTGCTGGAATATGGAGAGTTGCTAAATCAGAGAAGGAAGTGGGTGGATGGGAGAATGCAGATACCAAGAGGGCTGTAGGCCTGTGGATGGATATTTCTCAGGCAGTTCTCAATTAAAAGAGCTCAGTGACATGGCTGAGCTTGTTTTTGTGGCCCTGGGTGCCACGATGAATGTACTTCAGTGACAGAACTACTGAAACAATTAAAAAAATAATACTTAAAAAAATCTTTGATTATCAATGATAGTTGCTAAGGAGCATCAAGCAGTTACTGGCTTGAGTCAAAAAAATTTTTGCAACGTCCTTAGGGAGGGCCAAGCTGTTGAAGTGTCAAGGGGAGGAGTGGTACAGGGAGAAATTCTCGTAGCAAAGTGACATGTAGTTATTTCCCATAAACAACTTCCTTAAGTACTTTACTGGGCAGAATATCAGCAGTTATGTTCATAACTGTGATCTGGAGCACCTGCTCAGCTGCCTCCTTCTACCAGTTCCTCTGAATACCCTGATTTTAACACCAAAGTCCACTAGGGGCCCAATTCAGTCACTGTAGGTACAGAAAATTGCCCTAGTCTGAAGATCTTGGTGTCTCTATAATTCTAACTGGGAAATCGATACCAACATTTTTCTGCTTATATCTTCTGAAGGGTTTCGTCCCAGGAGGATATTCTGGGGTCACCTAGCACATTTACACAGCAGTCTACTGGCTTGAGCTCATCCCTGTTCCCCACTCAGTTTGATGGGTTTCAGTCTCCCAGCTCCCACGAGCAGTACCAAGACAGAGCAATGCCATTGCCCTTCTGGGTGAAGGTTCTGTCCTTTCTGCCCACTGCTCTTAACACCCAACAAATGATTCAGATTTATACAAAAAATAACTTACCTTTTGCTTTTTACGATCACTCCTCTTATGAGTCATTTTTTTGCTTTCATCTTCATACACCAAAACAAAGTCAATTCTTCGCTGCCCGTCGCTGAAGAACAAGGAGTCAGGCTTATCATCAAACTCAGCCTGGAAGGCAGGTAGGATATGTTAATATAAAGAACATTATTTGTTGGTTCCTTTCTTGCTACCCACGACACAATATTTCAGTGACCAGAGAAATTCAACATGTCAAACTCATTTACCACACATTTACCAGAGGAGCATCGGGACACAGCACCATTCCCACATAATGCATCTGTCAAGTAATTTGCATACCATCATGGATACGATGTTAGATAGTCTGTATGCAAGAGACAAGATATGTTTTTGCCTGATGGGAGTCACAGAATTAGCACATTCCCATCTGTCCCCTTACCTGATAGAAGTTTAAGCACCTCTGCAATTAAAAAAAAAACCCACCAAAACAAAATGCCCAGTGGTTTCATGCACCCTAATATCAAAACCCACCATTGCCCAGAGAACAAACATGATCAGGCTACAGATGAACTCTCAGAATGGACACATCCTATGTGGATTTATTTCCCCTTACATTCGCAACATCTTAGCAAGCAAAAAATATTGTTCTACGCCACACATCCATCATGTTATAATATATGCCAAAATCAGAAGGAGTAATATATCCACAAGCCGTTATCTACTCCCCGGAGGAATGTAGGATAGATTGTCATATCCACTAATAACATCTTAATGTGTTATTTCATGTGTGAAATGATGCAGACACATTGATGACAGGGGAACCTGAATGCTCAAATAATGATTTTGTAGTTTCTTAGAGTACTCTGAGGGTACTAGCATATGTAACAATCCCTCCTTCCAGGTAAGGTAGCTGCAATGTTATCAGAATCGTCAGGTAATGAATACCTAGCTCTAATGTACTTGGCCAAATCCATCCATGGCGTTAATGAGGGCAGTGCCACTATAGCTGATAGATAGCAAATTTCTGAAATGGGACTCAGCATTGCATTACAGATGGTAAGATCTCCAAAGCTGGCAAGACTCCCATATAGAACCACGGAGAAGCCTTGGCTTCCAGATGGCTGTGCCTTTGGGGACACAGAAAAGATTCCCAGATGTCCTATCCCTGAAATCTCCCTGTCAGAGCAAACCAAACTTCATGAGGGGTGACAGGTCCAGTTTTGGGAGTTCTGGGATATCTGATCCATAGAAAGACATGTGGAAATGTGGTTATAGTGTCACAGACCCCTCAGGTGCAGATTGAAACAGTTGGTCTTCCACTGTGATAAAACCAAGAAGGATGCCAGTCTGCAGCCAGGAGCACCCCAGTTCCAGGGAGCACACAGTGTTTTAAGAACCACATGTGTCAGTGTTTCCAAAACAAAATTTCCCAAGAGTTTTGTTCTCAACCTCTCCCTGTAGACTATTTTGTTACTGTTTTTTGGCTGAGTCAAAACAGTCAACCAAGATGTGTCTCCCCATAATTATGACAAAATTTCCATATTTTAAATAAACTCAGGGGAGTTTAAACTCACTGGGGTTTTTTTTTATGTTGTATGTGTGAAGGCTGAGATCTGCTGCAAAGAGCTCCTGTTAGCTTATTTGCTTCTGTTTGAGCAGATTCTCGGTTAGAATAGTTCTTTTTGAATCCCACCTGTGCCCAGGGATTTGTGACAAACCTGACAGCAAGCAGCTGCTGACATACATACATGCATACATGCCTATATTTATATATATATATGTAAATATATATATATATGCTGACATATGGCCATTATACACATATATTCTATGTTAGTTTCACAACCTGGCCTAGGATTCAGAAACTACCTAGGCAATCACTAAATCAACATACAGCTGCACACCATGAGCAAAGTTTTAGGGAAAAAAAAATGTTTTAAACTTTCAGATGGCATCACCAGACCCCAATGACACTGAATATCACCCAAAGCAAGTCATGGATGTGAATTTCTAAGTTCTTGAGAACTTGAGTTGGCATAGTCCCATAAGCAATCAGATCTGACCCTGACAAGTTTTCCTCCTGCTGAGGACTGAACAGGGGTGGAAAAAGCAGCCCTGCTGTGACCATCTCCAGCCTCACAGCCTCAGCTCTCCCCTGGCACCCCGGCAGACTCTGGCCAGGGATAAAATTGCTCCGTGTCGCAATGGTGTAAACACAGAGCCTTGTGATAATGAATAAGCAGGGGAAGTGTCGCCACTGCATAAACCAGAAGGATTTTTAATTGGGCTTCTTTGTCTTTTGAATCTTAGAAACCGCGTTATAACTTCTATTTAAAGAGACAAGAGTTTAGCTGTGAAGCTCAAGCACTTGAAAGCACAGAAATAGTAGCAATAGCTTTGAGGTTTTTTCACTACAGATTTTAGCTCCTTTTCCTGTATGACCTACTCACTGGACAGAGAAGGCAGAAACAGCAGAGAGCAAACAAGAGATCAAGTTTTGATCTAACAAGTTTTTATCATACTATGTGATCACATAACTTAATAATTTAAATAGTTTTCCTTTAAACGTAGTCTCCTTTAAGCATATAAAACTCGTATGTAGCTTAGCGATAACCGGTTTAACTGGATTGTCAATAACTAAACACAAAGAATGCCCCTTAATCAGTATTCTGACTCATTAATTTACCTACATATATGATTTCATTCACAGGAGTATACATGTATATACATGTTACCCTACACCCCCCCCCTTCTATAAATACATGTATCAAATCCCCTTAATCAGTATTCTGACTCATTAATTTATCTACATATATGATTTCATTCACAGTATAATACATGTATATACATGTTACCCTACATCCCCCCCTTCTATAAATACATGTATCAAACCATGCATATATATATAATGGAATATAGATGAAAAATTAATCAGTATTAGGCTGCTTGAATCCAGACATGGAAGTTCACACTTTGGAAGCTAACTTCTTAAAAGTAATCTGCTTCTAATCACAAGGGCATTGTTTAATTGACCTCTGCATAGACACCTTATACATCAATAAAGAATAGAGAATTGACTCATTAAGACTGAATACTTTAGAGATCAAGATTAGAACCCGCACAAATAAATTGTAATGTAACATTAAATGTTGCTCAATTAAAAGTAAGAAGTAAAATGCAAATGGGAATGTAATAGTTAATGTTCTGACAGCTACATGAACTGTGTGGTTTATCTTGTAAACCCGACTGGATAGTTTGCAATGAAAAAATCATATAATATTCAACATAATTACCAGGGGAAATACAGGACTGGAAAACAAAAAGATGTGCACACTCTGAAGTTAATAATTCCTTTGAGACAATGTTTATTTTTAAAAAAATATGTAATATTATCTGACAGTATTACAAATGTTATTATCATACAAATGCACACAAGCTTATGTGCATAGAGACATAACTTAAAGGGGCTGAAATTCCGATATATATTTTTTCTTAAATATTGGTAGGTAATTATAACCCAAAATAATGAACAGGCCCATTGATACCTCTTTGTTTTGTAAGAACCAAACACAGAGTTTATCTACTGCACTATCTTATTTTCTAAGCCTCAGCATAATCACATTTTAAGTACTGATGAAGGCAATTGGTTGTGCACTCTAATGTTATAATGATACCCTAGTGGACAGCAGGTTAATATTGATTAACACCATTAATAAATATAAAAATACAATACATTTAGCTGTAAAATACTAATTATATTTAGCACAGAATCCTCAGCGCTTCTGAACTCTCCAAGTGTTGTACAATCAACTGTTTGCCTACCACTGAGAGACGGGGAACTAATATCTGTTTTATTAACAGAAGGAATCCGAAGGAGAGTAGGGTTTTTAACACTAAGGTCACACCTATGTGGGCTAGTCTAGAGGTGGTACGGCCACATTCATGTGGGTGTACCTCTGTATTTCATTTCAGAGCAGGGTCAGACCAGCTGAGCATCAGTGGCTCTTCGCTCCAAGGAATGAGGCTGGAGGTCGTCTGAAGTAACAAAAAGCCCAGGAATGGGTATAATGCAGACATCACCACTTTGGCATCAAATTCTTCTACAGACCCACTGCTTGGGTCCTCCCTCTCAGAGGACATACACATGGCCTGCAGGATCCTGCTGGAGCTGGGAAGTGCCACACTGACGCAGGCACAGAATCACAGAGTCACAGAATGCCAGGGGCTGGAAGGGACCTCAAAAGATCATCTAGTCCAGCCCTCTTGCCAGAGTAGGATCACCTATAGTAGGTCACACAGGAACGCGTCCAGGTGGGTTTTGAATGTTTCCAGAGAAGGAAACTCCACAACCTCCCTGGGCAGCCTGTGCCAGGGCTCTGTCACCCCCACAGGGAAGAAGCTTTTTCTGATATTTTTGTGGAACCTCCTATGTTCCAGCTTGTACCCATTGTCCCTTGCCCTGTCATCAGACGTCGCTGAAAAGAGCCTGGCTCCGTCCTCCTGACACTCCCCTTTGACATCGCCCTGAGCAGTCCTCTGCCATGCACATCCCTGCTTACACATCTTCTGTTCATCCTCCCTGACACCAGACCCCCTGCCACCGCCTCGGCAAGGGAATAAGGAACTTCCTGAGCTCCAGCACAACCAGTCATCCGTAAACAGCATCTGCCCTCCCAGCCCCCAGGACAGAGTGGTACCTGGAGAAGGGACAAGGGGTGAAGACAAGCTTGGCCTTCCACGCGGGGTAAGGGCTGAAGTAACTGGTTTGGCTTCAAGCGACCACATCATGGAACCAACTCTCAGCCCCGTGACTCAGAGCTCCTCAGGAAGGAGAAGACCGTGCGTAGATAACCAGGTTTGCTGGTATCTAAGGGGAAGTGCCACATCTTACTCTTGAGACCGTTGCCGTAGCCATGGCTACATGCGAAGGCTGCAGCAGAAGCTGAAAGGAGACCATGCTAGTGGGAAGCTCCCTTCAGCAACGGCAATGCTCCCTGCCAGGGGAGGAAAAACGACGTTGTGAAGAATCTCGTCTTCATCTTCCAGGCTTCTCTGGGCATTATGTTGTTAACATTCAGAGGGGATTATGGTGGGAAGGGCAGTACAGAGACAAGAAAAATATGAGCACAGGAATTGCATTATTTATTGTTTACTACACCCTGAACAAGCACAGTATCGTAAGCTGATTTTTTTTTTTTAAATAATAAGAGATTTTGCAGGAATGGCTTATCTAACTGGAAGGATAAAAGAAGTGCTTTATATTTCATCCCCAGGAGCCTTTGGTGTGACTGTCAATAGCACCAAATGTAATCATTACTGGAGGGATAAACCACTCGTCTGCGACCTCACCTAATTTTCAGATATGCTTCAAAACAGCTTCCTGCAGCAAACCAGGGAGTAAATTGGTACTTGGAAACAAGAGAGCAGAGCCTGTGTACCATTGCCTCTGCTGACAGGTACCTGCAAAAAATCCTCCCACCAGGGCACGGTGACAGTCCTACAGGGACCCGCAGGTTACGCTTCAGTTGTGGGTTTTACGTAGGTGCAAATTTCAGAGTGCCTGTTTAGAGGCACAGTCATTTCTCTCTACAGGCCTCAGGAAACTTCAAATCAAGTAAATAAAAAGGAAACAAATTGTACTACCAGGAGATCACGAAACATAATTATTTGTGAAGTGCTTTGAGGTGATCTTAAGAAAATGTTACAAAAATACAAAGCTCTTACTATCACAGCTATATAATAAAATCTTTTATCACTCCACGTTTTGAATGACCAATAGACACATCCTTCTGACATTAAGAACAAAACAAGCATTTCCTTCCAGGAGAGACAAGATATATATAATACATAATACATAGTACCTAATACATAAGATACTTCTGGAAGGTGCAAGTTTATTTTCCTATCACGTTGGTTTGGCTCCACAGGGCCATAAAACCGTTGTGCCTTTAACATTTTGCCTTGTGACTCGTATTTGCTAATAACAACAGAGGACTCTTCTATTTCTCCTTTTAGCAAGAAGATTATTAGCAAGGACTTAATCAGAAGAAAGGTTTTAATTTTTTCATTTCCTCAACAGGCAAGGAAATTTTTGCCGTGTAACAAACTGAAATAAACTAAGGACAAAGTAGAAAAATACGGGGTGTCATTACAGTCATACACTTCTGTCAGCAGCAAGCGGTTGGTAACTGGCCAGGCATCAGGATGCCTTGTCCCCTGAGCTAAGTTTGGACCAGACACCCACTGGATTTCCTGTCTGAGCGCCAGGTTGCCGCTGGTTGCAGGAGGAATTCCAGTCACTCCTGATCAGAGAGGGACCAAACGGCCTTTCTTTTAAAGCAAAGTGAAGAGAGTACTCCGCTGAGAATCTGCTTTTCAGCACCTCCCACCTTTCTTGGGATGCAGGAGCTGGGAAATCTGCTTTTACAGACTTCCCCGAAGCCTTCTCGCTGCAGAAATTGTCTTTGCGGGGCAGCACTAACAGGCAATTTGAAGTTATCTTCCCGTTTGCAGATGTTGAGTCTCAAAAAAAAAAATCTTAGTGTTACATCCAAATTCAAACCATCTACCTGTAAGGCAGACAAAAACGCGAAATGAAACACCTGAGACCTAGAAAAGCCTTGAATTAATGCTCTATACGGAGTTCTGTCTTCCTTGTACATACTGTTTATGATATATGACTTTAATGCACATCACATGCCATACTTCTCCTTGTAGTAGTTATCTTCTTTATTCAGTGTCTTTTTTTGTTATACCTCATCTAGATAGCTCGAATGCTTAAAATGGGGATTTTCTCCTAACTGTGCCTGTGGTACTCTCCTCATAGAATCTCCACGTTCTACAAATGTTGATAAATTTAATTTTACAAGATCTCCCAGGAGAGAAAATAACAGTATAGCACTCATTTTAATGGTCATCACATAAGGCATCTAGGATCAATTCTGAAACTGCCTCGTAAATTTGGAGTTTCAGCTTGAGACACCAGGACAGTGACATCTTCCCAGAGAGCTCAGCAATCCTCTCTCTTCAACGAGCAATACACTCACTTTCAGGTCCACATGTGACTCTCCTGAGCTAATGCAAACAGGGGCTGCAGATGTTGCCCTTTAACACTCAGGAAATAAACAAAATCTGGATGTAACTTTGCAAGTCTTGCACAGAAATTCTGTAGCAGGAGCAGGGATAAAATCCAATTTCTAGGACCAAACTCAGTTTCTCTAGTTGCGAGAGCCTTTCATTCTTTCCCTGTGACTTCTCGCCACGTTTACAATTTGCTGAAGTACTACAGACAACATGCTCACACTATTTGAGCTTTTCTGGGGATTAATGCCCTACTTATCTGCCAAATGAGACAGGGATATTGTGGCAAACTTAGCATGTGATCCTCTAATTAGAGACAGCACCACAAGAAGAACAGGACCAATAACTTAGTTTTGGCTACTCCAGGAAGACTTGCAGAACCAAATCAAATTTTCAGAATACTTCCAGCTGCAAAGCATGACCTAAGTTTAGACAATAGGCACAATACTTCCCTTCTATTCAAATTGCTTATGGTTAGGCTTCCTATTCAGCTTCCATTTCTAGCTACTATAATCAATCACTCATTTCACAGACAGTCAGTAGATCTCAATTTTATCTTTGTGGCCCCTTCAACGCACTGAAACTGCCCCGTGGCTGACGAGGAGGACCTGACACAGAAGGAGCAGTGTGGAAAAGATACTGCTAAAACTGAGCCGAAATTACAACTGCTGGTAAACACGAGTAACCAAAAATAAAAATTGATTTTGACAGTTGATTTTCAGTAGAAATAAAAATAAGTTCTACCAAGACTGCTTGGAGGAGGCTGTTCTAACCACAAGGTATATGACATTCCAGCTGTTTTGATGCTATTTCACTTCATATAAATATATTAAAAAAATTTCATTGAACCACAAGAAGGATTTTTATAACATCCTAGTCAGGGCACTCAGCTGGGAAATGGAAGCTCTTAGTTCTATCTCATGCTCCAAAAAACATTTAAATATTTTTTCCAGAGACCAAGTAGCTTCAAATGAAGAACACTCTGCCACAAAATGCTGGGACAGGGTCAGGGGAGGAGAGGGTATCCAGCTGCCAGAAGGAAACTCATTTCGTGGTACTTTCTGTATCTGTTTCCTACAGCAGAGGCAAGAACAAATGCCCCTGACCCATAACTATGACAAGCACTTTGCCAGCTAAGCTGCTAGAGCAGGTCCCCAAGGTTCCAGTGCACCTTGGTGCAATGATGAGTGATCTATCCCTTCATTTACACTGCTTTCAAAATGCACTGCCCCATGGAAGTCCTCTGTCTCTTTCTTTTATGATTTTGTTTCCCATTTCAGTTTTATATGAATCAAAATAGTTCTCTGTTTGGTGGCCAGGCCAAAAAATAAATCATCTAAACTGCCCCATTCATAATATCTACATATAAGACAGAGCAGGCTTAATTCGGTCCCCCGAATTCGAATGCTTGATTTGCATATTTTAACTTTTTAGCTCATTTTCCATTGTACTGTATGTTCTCCTAGTCATATAAAGAAAACAACTTATTCCTTTACAGGCAGAGAAGTCAGCAGGACCTGGACCTGCACAGTCCTAACAGACTTCCTCTGTGCAAGCTAAAGGGATCACTGGTAGCAGCGGTAGCAGGTTGTCATTCCTGGAGTAGGATCTAGTAGACTGCAATAAGGAAACACACAGGTTTAAAAGTCAGTGCCTTGAACAGGGCTGGCTGGGATCCAGCCCTGGTTCTCATTACTTGGTGGTACCATTAATCACTAGGGTTGGAAAAGATCTCTAAGATCATCAAGTCCAACCACTATTGTAACACTACCACGACCACTAAACCCTGTCCCGAAGTGCCATTATCTACACATTTTTTGAACACCTCTAGGGATAACGACTCCACCACTTCTACAGGCAGCCTGTTCCAGTGCTTCACTACTTTTTCAGTAAAGAAATTTTTTTCAATACCTAAGCTAAACCTTCCCTGGGCAACTCTCATCCTATTGCTAGTTACTTGGGAGAAAAGACCAACACCCACCTCACTACAACAGCCTTTCAGGTAGTTGTAGAGAGCAACGAGGTCTTCCCTGAGCCTCCTCTTCTCCAGACTAAACAACCCCAGTTCCTCTAGACACTCCTCACAAGACTTGATTTTCCATTAAAGTATTTTCTTGCACGACTTCTCTCTGTGAAAAACATCAGGAAGCTCTTCAGTGCTCAAAATTAATTGGTCAACAGGCAATTCTTGACACTGTTGAACCTGTTTCTAATCCACTTGTAGATGTAGCTTGAACAGAAAAGCCAAACTATACACACTCAAAGCCAGTGACACTAACATCTGTCATTAGAGTAATGAAATAGAGAACAGGCTTTTTTTGATTTATATGGATTGCCCTATTTGCTTTAGGATAAATATATGATTTTACACCTTTTTAAATCAAGGCTTATAGCTATCTCCTTATGCAACTGCAGACCACACTTCTAACACTCTAGGTGAAAAAATAAAACTGGGCTTAATGGCATGCTGGCTGGGCATCACATTGGCAAAGCACGTACCATGGCAAGGCTTGCTGGGATCAATTGGCCAGCCCTTAGAGATAAATGAGACCTGAGGCAGGGGACCTTGAACTAGAGCCAGAAGTCTTGTTAGCTGCAGAAAACATTAGGCAAGCTGGGAAACTTGAACTTCAGATAAAGGGAACAGACAACTCCAGCCCTTTTTTCTCCCTGCCACTTCAGTCTTTTACTGGCGTAGGGAATTTCTTGACGTTTCCCAGCTTTCTGAAAAAAACCCGAATCTTGAACAAACAAGTCAGCCAATATCTGGATGTGTATGAATGTACAGGGTATGTGTGTTTATTTGTAGGGTGTGTTCATAACCACACATGCTTGTATGCACATACAGAGAAATCCTATAAAAATTACATAGAGGTGATGTATGTGTGTGTATCAGTTTATAGGGAATATATATTGGTCACTTTTAATTGAGTCCAGTGCCTATATCAGCCTGCATTTTCATATTTGAGTCAATGACTTCAGGTACCTTTAGGGAAACCGAGACACAGTAACTCAGATTCAGTCATGCAGATGAACTGCACGTACCGTAAATGCAAGGGAATGCTAGTCTTCTGGAACAGCTACTGACTATTGCATATCTGTAAGAGAAAAAATTACAGGTAGTCATAGCTAACGAAAAGAAGTACCCACCCATTCAGGAGTATGAAGGTTTTGCTGATCCGGTACAGTTCCATAAGTGGGAATAATCACCTGGTTCAGTTCCAAGACTAAAAATAAACATAAAAAATTCAAACATTTTAGCATTTTGTGTAGTAGGTGGTTTGTAAAATATTTTATTATTGGTTTGCAGAGAAGCCACTTTAACAAACTCATTTAGCGTTCGAGAAACAGAATGTTCTTGTCTCACACTTCAGTTATAATCACCAGGTGGTAAGAGAGTAAAACATAAATTTCGCCAGGATGACAGTCAGTCATCCTGAGCACGACATAGTGATGCAAAGCATACCTTTACTAGTATGTGTTATTTAGTGTTTCAGAAACTCTGTCCACATTCTAGCAATAGTTATATTTATCTTTCAGTGAATAAGGGTACCAGAACTGGCTCCACTTGTACAAATAACCCTAGCTCATGCTGACTGTACAAATAACAGTACCAGAGAATTCTTCAGAGATTCTGGGATGCATGTGATACAGGCAGAGATGCTGTAATATTCACTCTGTAACAGGTATGATTTTCACACAACCTAATAACACACCTACAAGCTCTATGTGTATTGATGTCCCACTTACTCCACACTTCCCCACACTCCACATTTCCCTAATACCTGTTAAAAACCAACAACCTGCAAACTGAATTGACTTCCTGAAAATACAGCATAAAATAAAGATTGATCTTGTGAAGCATTCCAAGATACCATTATAAAGCACCCTGGGAAAACTGACCACCAGATCAAGCACTAGATAACACAGAAATTCATCCTAATAAAGCTGCTGGAAATAAGTTACAGAAGCTCTACAATTGCTGCAGGGTCTTGGTTTTAGTTTCTAAACAAATATTTTGAGGTCTTAAGAAGAAGTCAGATAATATCCTGAGGCTGAAGATAACATCAAGTAGCTGAAGGAAGAAGGCTGTTTTCTGCTTAAGCGTGGCAGGCAAACAGACCCCGTGTGTTATTTTTAGAGTCTTAAAGTAGAGAATTGGATTAGCTAAGTCTGTCCTGCACTGAGGAAAGGGTCATGGATATCAGTGGTATCTAAATGCCAGCGTTGCCTGGAAAGGAGATCCTCAATTTAGCAAAAAATACTATAGTACTAAAAGAAATTTCCCAAACTCTAAAATAATCTAATCTATAGCGCTTTTAGGATAGCTAAATACTCATTAGATACAATGCCAGGAGAAACATAACTGATATCCCTAGCTTGTTGTTTGGGCTTTCTTTTTTTTTTTTTTTTTGGCTTAAGAACTTCATTGATAGGCAGCCAAGTTCTCAAGAATTTTTAAGGAAGTTTTTTTTCACTGATGATGTTCATTTATACCAGCTAAAGATACGTCAAAACACTTACAAACAGAGCCCAACAAGTCTGCTCTTTACAAATCAACAGAATCCTCTCATGGCCTCTAGGCAGCTGAATTCTCTGGTTTAAATACTCTTTCACACAGTTTGGTGGGGACTTTGTTCCAGATGTTGAAGTGTCACTTTCCAGATCTCTACTGTGGTGATAGTGTATACTCTAGAGAAGACACAAAAGCAAATCCATGAATTTTTCCATCAACATCGCTTCATAAACATTTGAGTCATAACTCAAAGGTTGGCCCGGTTGAATGATGAAAGCCCGTGAGCTCTCGAAACCACTTAGAAATGTTTCCTAGCATTTAAAAAAGAGCAGGAAAATGTGGATTAGTGCACCACACAAATGTCACATGATGAGACCATGATATAATCACACAGAAAACAAAAGCACATCTCAGCATCTGCTGCAAGATTGTTCTGTAAGTGCATCATTATATTTTAATGACTTCAGCTCAGGCTTGTGAGAAGGGCAAATGCATATTCTTGACGTCAGTGTAATGGGTATCACCCTACATTTCTTAGGGTATTCTTTATTCTCTATCTGGACACAAAGATACTTAGTTACAAAAGAGGTCCCTCCAGTCTCTCAAAAACACAAATACGGTACCTGCAAAAACTTAGCTTTGCCAGAAAAATCCGCACCCACACAAAGTGCTCTTCCTACCCCCAAAATAACTCCATTTATTTCTCTCCCCTCCCCTCCAGCATTATGGCAAGGTCAGTTTTAAGTATGGATGGAAAGAAAGAAAACTGCAGCATAAATGTTTGGGGCAGATTATTAGGAAAAGCTTTCAAAAGTTGAGTAGAAGAGACTAGATGGGAAGGCAGGTGAGGTCATGTGAGGTCCTTAACATCAGAGATTCTTCAGTACAGATTAATGAAATATCGTGGAACAATCTAGGCCAAGTTGAACCTGAATCTGGCATGCACCTAGGCCAAGATGAACCTGAATCTGGCATGAACCTTAGGAGGCTGGCCTAGATGAGCTTTCAAGGTCCTTTCCAGACCCAGTTTATTCCAAGTGTAGTAAGTCTGGTCATAGTGTTCTCATAGTTACATCAAAAAAAGACCACTGTGCTGAGATTTTATGCTAAATAATAGTTTTGCTTACCTGTTTCTTCTTCAGAAGCATTATCACTGCTGTTAATATTTGGGTCACAGCACACTAAATGTAGATGTTTATGTGCCACCACCCAGTCAAGTAAAGCAAAAAGGGAACAAATAAATCTATTGGATTTGTGCTGGCATGCTCTTAATTTTAATTGACTGATACACCAAGTTCTATCTTCAAGCAATCCTGGCAACATATGCTTTTGTCATCTAATTTCTTTAAATTGTAATCATAGATTCTGAGTTCCTGCTCAGTGGTACCAGTTGGTCTTTGATCTAGACCTTGCACGTTGTTGTAAAAATTTTAAGTACCAAATCTCTGTATGCTACTTTACAAGAACATCTCAGTGGCAACTGCGCTGCCCATATACCAGCGGTATTTCCAGCTGCCTGGAGATCGTTCTGCAATCCAGGACACTGAATTGCACTGTCAGCGTTTCACATCTTACCTCAAATATGCCTGTACTAAGAAGTCTATGTTAACCTCACGCTGCTTCTTTATAACCTACGTACATCCCACGCTTTGGGCCAGGCCATGGGAGATGAATCCTGCTGTTCATTCTACCAGTGATTTTTTTTACGAGCTTTATGGCTTTGCTTTCTCACACACCAGCCAGCATTTCTGACTGGATTGAATAAAGATCCCAAAATTCTGACAGAGTCAATGTAAAATGTTCAATCTTTTCATTAGTTAATTGATATTGAGAGTGAATGGTCATGTAGGTTCAGTGATCTTCCCATTGAACAGTTCAACTTTAAAGGCTTTCATGAAGATTACTACTAGCAATCTCTACCTATTGCTACGGCAGAGGTGAAAGTCTATGACATACTGATAGGCATGGAAGCGTCTCTCCCTTTGGAATAAATATAAAGAAGAATTAAAGGTTTCCTTGGAGTCTGAATAGTGAAACAGCAGAAGCTGCCCAAAGCGCAGGCAGCGGAGATGAAATGGGTTTTTTGAGACTGTAAATTAAGAGGCCTGAGAATGCGTAAAAAGCTGTATACAGAAGTGAAAAGAAAAATGCTGCCTAAAAAAACCAAAAATGACCAGAAACCCACAAAGATATTGGATAAGCCAGAGTCTGAAAAGACCACTGGGCTTGGTTCCATGAGCAAGGACACTGCCAAACATGCCTGAAGATGCCAAACTTTTTGTGCCAAAGAAATTCTTGGCTATAATAGATCTCTTCAATCATGGAAACAACAAAAGGTGAAGAAGGGCAACAGAACTCTTTAAGCTGGTAAATCACCTACTTAAATAGATTCAGAATTATTCTGACAAGTCAAAAAGGTTTTACAACACCATAAAGCCTGGTACTTCACTTCCCTAGACAAACCTGTGAGCAATTGCAACGGACAAGATCTCGGCCCCGGCACCGAGCAGGGTAGCTCATGAGCAATCATGAATGTAAAGCCAGGAAGCGATGTCTGGAATTCCCAGGCACTGGAGCTTTGCTAGAGATATCATATCACCTCTCACTTCCTTCAGAGTATTTTGTTAGCTTACTGACTGTCTGTCATGGAAGTTTTAAAATGTGTAAGTCCCAAATCCTGCATTTACAAGGAGAAAAACAAATTAATAGAATACTCCCCTTTCCTAAACACAAAACTGATGTGCTTAAGAATATCCGCTCAGCCCCTAAGCGGGATTTGCCTGCTGCATAGAGTGTCTCCTCCATCAGCAGGGAAGTTTACTGTACAGCTACAGAAAACAAGTTGTTGCAAAGCTGGACCTCAGTGGTGGGGCCCATCAACTTATCTGCACTACCTGGTTGCACGCACGATGCTGTCCCACAGCAAAGGCAGATGAAAAGCATGGGAGGAAAAGGAAGTAGGCTTTTACCAAAAGAGAACACCAAATAGATGGTATGCTTCAAACCCACACTCTAACCTAACCCACATCGCTGTTCTCACGTAGCTGTGCCTTAGGCAACAACATTCACTGCATATAGAAATGTAAAAATAAAGGCACACAATGGATACACTTACATCTTTTAGACCTCAAATAGATTGTGAAGAAAATTAATATAATAACAAAACACTTCACTGCCTAGAAAATATCAGGAAATATTTACATGCAATTTTTATCTGAATCAACATGTTCCCTGAAATGTTTGTTTGGCAGTCCCCCATTAGAACAGAAAAAAATGGTCATTAGTAAAGTCTATCTCTTCTGGGGATAATCAAACTAAAAGTGCGTATCATGTTTGCCACGACGAGGCTCAGAGAAGTGCATGGAGTCAGATTGCTCCTATCTTCTGGGATAAACAAGCAGATACAAAGACGGTGGGCTTTGCCCAGGCACTGCTTTCTAAGTAGAGCAGTTTCTGTATCACACGTCTCCTCAGAAAACAGACCAACATCGTGGTGGTGTCTCCGGATGTCAGCAGGCTGCAGTCATGCTAGCAGAAGATTGGTTTCATGATATCATCATGCACGACACCCCAGAGGCATCCAAGCAAAAAGTCCCACCTCACAGGTACTGTCTCGGAAGCCATGAGAAGTCTGGAACAAACAAAAACTACCCTGAAGCCCATCACCTAATCAAGTTAAATTACTTTCACCTTATTTCATAAAAAAGAACAAACTATTGCTCTCTGGAAGAAAAGTAATGTTTCAGAGAGATTCATCTTAGTAAGGATGAGTATTGACATATTTAAGACAGGGTACCATGTGAAGAAATGGCAATCACTGTATCAAAACCGTGTATTAATGAGGATGGAGCATCATTAGCAGATGAATCCGTCTAAAGATCCAGAGTCATTCCTGAATACCGGCTGGGGACTGCAGTAAAGCCACTGCCCTGAGTAGGACTTCACGTAGATGTTCCTGAAGAATGTCAAGCTCTCTGTCTCTTGGTCCAAAAATAATAAAATTATGGTACTGAAGTATATGATTCTGTCCTGGCTCTTGAGGAGAGAAGAGGAGAGACAGGGGGACAAGTTTGTGCCATGATGTTCTAAATACCGCAGAAGATCAAAAACGTGGAGAACTTTACTCAGTTTCCCTACTGAGCAAGGTTTTTGCTTTTCTGAATCTTAACACTTAACCAGAGTGAGCAGATATTGCAATAAACACAACTACAGGCTTTGGGGCTATGAGCAAAGAAAACTTTGAACGTATGCTATTCAGACTGGATGAAAGAACTGCATTCCTTCTTGTTAATTTCCTTCATATTATATATTAAAATATATTAATTATATAGATGTAGAAAAATAGCATATTAATAAAATACAATAGAATATATTAAGAAAAAAACCAATCTAACAGTTATTATTAAAAAGCCTATCAGTACAGATCACAATCTCTTTTAAAGACTGATCATAGAAGAAATATTTTTTCAATTAAATGTAAACTATTCAAGACATATGTAATACCTGCTGAAATCTGAAGTGAAGTAAAACCATTGCACACGTCAAATTTTTCTGGAAACAGAAGCTACAGGACCAACATATGTTTTTGACAGACACAAATCTTTTGCTGGTGTAGAATATTTCTTTACTGTAGTTTATTGTATATATTCAGTCCATTGTATAGAAGTACTCTCCGTGATAAGAAACTATTCAGGAGTTGAAAAAACAAGAATATCTATTTTCCTTTTAACGAATATGAATCAAAGAAAGAAACAATGAGATCCACAGCTCCAAATCAAAATTAATCAAGGCCATTAAGTTCCTTGAGCTACTTCCGCTGTTAAAAAAAATCATTTAAAATTAA
The DNA here is from genome assembly GCF_000703405.1 of Apaloderma vittatum. Taxonomy (NCBI): domain Eukaryota; kingdom Metazoa; phylum Chordata; class Aves; order Trogoniformes; family Trogonidae; genus Apaloderma; species Apaloderma vittatum. The sequence continues at coordinate 21,001 of NW_009700611.1, read as the reverse complement.
GCCACATATAAAAATCCCTATCAACTCCTCCTTAGCTAGGATATGTTCACCTAATTTGTTCCACTTCACAGTGTAAATGAATAAAGAGTTAAGTAAATGCCTTAGGTTAGCCTTCCAGAATGCAGGTCTGCTGCTTTTACCTTGCTTGTTGTTACCTGGAGACATTATCATCAGGATCTTGTTGACAGTTCAAGGTCCATCTGGGTTGAAGTGACTTTTCCAGAATAACTCCTCTCTAGGACACAGTCTTTTCTCCACTCACATATGAGGGCTGCCATTACTATCACAAATGGTTTCACCTCATTCCACCAAAATAATACTGGCTTGTGTTCAGTAGCATTCATTCCTTTAAGTTCAGTTATTTGATTCGAATGTGTTTAAATTAGTTTAATTTCACGCCTTTGAAGAACACATGCTACTAAGCCTCATATTCTTCACTTTCTGAAAAGTTACGTATTTGAAGTGAAATTGAGTTATTTTTATGAAAAAACATACTTTATAACCTACTATTTATAGTTAATAAGTGATCTACACAGCAGTCTATCATGTGAAATTCTAGTTCTCTTCTCCTGGTTGCCTGCAGTCTTACAGCACGTGACAAGACTGATGACTACTAATAATGCCAAAATGGCTTTCCAAGCTGTCAGTAAATTATGTTCATTGTGCATTCACACAGAACGGATCTGCAGGTATCACCTACTGAAAACCTAATCTATGTCACATAATAAGAAAAACATCGATTTTAATTTCAGATGCCCAAGCATATCCATTATGAAGTTATAGGTGCTGTTGGATCACGAAGGAAGTGAAATGGCTGTCTTGGAAGATGATTCCTTTTTGCTTGAAAGGCTATTCTTTTCATTAAGCTATCTTCTCTTACAGCTGTGCAAACAAAGGATTGGGAACATGTGGTATGGCTTTCAAAAATAAATACCCTTTCATGATTAACTCCAAACAGGAAAACATTCAGTTGGGAATATAATACAGACTACTGCTAGTCGAATATCCCATGTCTTGAGACAGCCAGCTTAGAGTCAGGGTAGCTCACGAAAAATAATAAAGTAATTAGCAGGCAGTTAGAGAACAAGAAATTAGACTTTGTGGAAATGATTCTGCTGATAGCAGTGCCTAAATGTCTAAGAGGCACTGGGTTGGAAGGTTTAAGGGGCTCAGTAACCAAATCGTTAGGCAGTTCTTCTGTGTTCAGAGCTCAAGTGGGACACTTGCCCAAAACCTGTGGCAAAAATCCTAAATCATTTCAATGAGACCTGGCCTAGCCCCAACTTCAGTTTTGAAAACAAACACTGGGCTAATGGCTTTTTAGTTACACAGTTCTGTAAATCCAAAGTAATCTGCAGAAATGCAAATGCTGGCTCCGTGTTTTCACGCCGTGCTACAATGCACGCCAAAATCAACCTGCCGGCATCCAGTCTGTGCATCAGACACCAGTTGACTAAATCACTGCAGAAATTCAGTTGCTAATTAGACTGTTCTAAACACTTTTTTTCTGAGGCTAAACAATCTACCCACCTTAAGCTCAAATGGCTATCAGAAAGAATTATTTTGGCTCTCATCTGCCAATAGGCAATATATAGATTTAGAAACAATTTTTGGGTTTAGAATGTATTAACACACTGACCTGCTATAATTTCAAACAATATTGGGTATGCTTTTTGGTTGTACATGGAATGGATATGTGTAAAACAGCTAGCTAGCTTTGTCAGAGTATAAAATAATGGAATAAACTCATTAAGTCAGAAGGCTTCAGACTGATAATCTTTTCAGGCACCAATCTCAGGCTGAAATATGGGCTTGAATAATTCTCTCTTTTCCACATACATTTTCTTATATTAAGCAATTTAAATATATTAAAATGATACAACAAATGAGCTTTCTTAAATTTTTCAATTAAGGGCTGCTTTGTTTTAATTATATATTGAATCAGGTAGAAAACTGCTGTAATGTTGACTTCCAAATAAGTCTGTCTCATGATTGATTCAACCTGTGCCATCTTGTTACAAACCAAGGCACACACACATATTTATTTTTTTTGTTTTATTTTTAACAATGGTGCAGACATTATCATTTTTGCTGTCAAAAATGCAAGTTCTTAGTTTCTAGGGTCAAGAAAAATAACTACCTCTGCTGCATTGAAGAACATAAGATGCAAGGGATCACTGAATGCAGCACCAGCTTACAGACAACTTTGACTTTTAGTTTTGTTAGTAGGTTCTGAGAGAAAATTTTCTTTACTTGGAATAATCCATTTAAGTCTGAAAAAGGGATCAAGAAGAATAGGCTGATGTTTTGGTCCTGCAGTAAATAAAATCCAGGTGGCAGAGGCTGAGATTCACTAATTCTGAAAACCCAAAGGGCATTGGGACAGATTTGCAGAAGGTGTTAGGCATATAAAGTTACAGATCAATTGCTGCTGGGGTATTCAAGTGTCCAAGCAGATTAACAGTTTTATGCCAAATTATATCAAACACAGTATATGGCCCTTAGTGATCAGAATGAATCCATCAATTTCATTAAGTATACTTAATTATGCTAAATGCAAAATGTTTTATAAATGCACTTTCTTCTTATGTATACAACATATAAGATAACTAACAAACATGTTTGCACATTGTTTTTCTCTATGGTTAATTAACTACTTACCAAGAAGATGCATCTAAATAAAAGTTTAGAGTAAATAGCTTTTATGTAATAGATAAGAAAGAAGTAATTCAACAACAAATTAAAAATCAGGGTAAGTGTGCATTGAGCTATATACTTGCTGAAAACAATATGTGTCTATGGAATAAAAGAAAAGATGTAGACACCTAAAACAGGATTTGGGAGTAATCGAAACATTGATACAAACCATTGTCACATGCTGCCAGCACTTCCTCTGGGGGTCACCTGGGACCAGGCTGGGTGTAGCCCTTGTGGTGCCCTCAGTAATGTCATTATTCAGCAGAACATAAGGCATTTACTGTCCTAGCTGCTCTACAAATCAACAAGAAAAACATCTTTCTCTTAGGAAGCCTTTAAAATAAAAATTCAAAGCATGACTAAAATCTCTATGCAGGTTACTACTTACTATGACCCATAAATTAAATCACTAAATTCAGTCATTCCACTTTGATGGTAGAATCTGCCTTTCAGGACTCATAAAAGAAAAGGAATTTATAGGCAAATGCAGCAAGTGAGCAGATCAGTAAGACTCAAAACTCAAACACATAAACTCTGAAATAGTACTGGTTCAAGACTGCCATCACTACTTCTTATTTTAAAGAAGACAAAGGAAGGGATTGAGTCCTGGACTTTCCATGTCAGAAGTGGTTCTTACTACGTAAAAAGTAAAAGGTACACAGTGATACTGCTTGATCTAGCATTAGAGATGCTGCTGGATTTCAAAGTATAGCAAGTAATTTTTAAATAAAGCCCAAATGGTTATTCTTTTTTCTTCAGGACTCTCCGTCCTTCTGCATACAAGATAGGGGTGCAATAAGGATGACTCCAGGTCTGATCAATGAAGAACACTTGTCTGTCTAGACCCATAACTTGTTTTTGCAAAAGATGGATAGGATAGAGACTCAAGAAAGATTGAAAGGAAGGAAGACTATCCAATTGTCAAAGAATTTGTGTGTGACCTTGGAGAAGCAGCCTATGCCCTAGCTTTGGGATGTAATACGCGTGATGCTGAGCAAGCTACCTGAACAAAGTTTTGCCGAGCTTTCCACGGCAGTTTTCAAGATAACTGCCCCGGGTGTCACAGCCAGGAAGCTCAGCACTTTTACAGCAGAGCTGGACATTTGTCACTAAGTTAAGTGAAAAAGTCCGGTACAGTACTTGGAGTAGCAAGACTGGAAAATGTGTTAATTTCTGAAAAATCAGTCCCAAACCTTTTGCGAATGGTGAGCACTTTTTGGACAACTTTGGATGAAACTCAAGAGAGTTTACCAACCATATATCCAGCATGGTGTTAAGACCTGATTGTACAGAAGTGGTTGAAAATTAACTATTTTCTTGTGGCCTTGCCATAGACATGTCCTAGGGAAGTCTGCTGGTGGAGTGTGGGTCTCTCTGTTCAGCGTCTTGTCTTTGCACAACCCGTTCACAAGTGTTTTACATTCCCCACATCTTATCACTTCAGCAGCTTGCATTCCTATCACAGGGGTCTGGATTCCTGAAACTCCAGCTCCCCCTAAACAGGGAGTTAGGCAATCTGACACTGTTGGATGCAGTGCTCTGATGTAGTAAAAGCACCATAGAAACACAGAGGAGGCAAGGAATAAAAATGTATGCTGTGCAAGGCTTGGATAATTTGAGTTAAACAAGGCTCGGAGCCATGCTCTTAATGAGGAAGATAAAAAGAAATCTGCAATTACTACCAGTTTACCAAATGAGGCAGTGGACTTAAGAGGGAAAAAAGAACAGTGATTGTGTAATTAAAAACTGCAACATGCATGCAAACAAATGGCAAGGAAATTGAAGTTGCCTGGGCAACATGAATGCTGACATTGCCCAGTTTGTAAGTGCTTGACTTCACAATCTTAATGTTAACATTTTTTAGACTTAATATATAATTAGACGCAGCCAATTACGGATGCTATGGCTCCTGTTGGTAACCGGTAATATTTACATTTAAATCTGGAGAAAGATTACTGCTGGCTATACTGTATTATTTAATTATAGAGTCAGTTTAGAAATGAAATTATATCTGAAGCATTTGAGAAAATCCCTTGAGCAGAAGTGATGGAACAATTATTACTGCAATTTGGCATGAGGAAACTTCGCTGAAAGTCTAGAATTTCACCTAATCAGACCATTTGATTAGTGGTCCATGTGCAGGAGCACTCTGCACTTCTGAGGAGCAATTTCAAAATGCACTGTAAGAAAAGGAATCATAATAACTATGGAGAGTTTTCCTTAGCAACTCCGTTTATTAACTTTTAAAAGTCAGATCAGAATAATATAATTAGTGTAAATTCAGTACTATGATGGGAAAAAAAAACTCAACTACCAGTGTGTTTTAGTTTACTACAATCACTATGAATAAAAAGTTCTGGTTTCTACTGACAATTCAATTCATGATGCCCAGCAACTACAACTGGGCAAGGTGTGACAGCTTCATGCCAAAAAGCTGTGGTATTGAAGACACAGAGGTTTCTAAATTGCTTTCTGGGAAAACAGGCATGAACAAGAAGGATGTACATGTGCAGGCAGCTTTCTAGTAACAATAATGTGGACAGACTGATGGAAAATAAGAATATGGTCCCATTGCCTGGCATTGAAAGGTCCTCTATAAAACTAAAGGAAAAAAATAGATGTGTATAAAAATAACAACTTGAGAAACTTGTACACAATGGGTTTGGAAAATAGGAAGGCAATGAAAACAAACTCCAGAGTAATCACAAACATTTCCCCCTGGATTTCCAACCTGGAAGTAGAAGGAGGTAAGATCTCAGCAGTCATTACAGTCGTCTTACAAGACAAGGACAGAAAAACACAGTGGATTCCTTTGGAGAGACAATGCCATGACGAGGCTCTGATCATTTCAGTCACTGGTGAAGAGCCCCCAGCTTTAGGTGACGTGAACGCACAGATCAGTTATCACTCATTGACCAGTCCAAGCCCTGAGCTTAGGCAGGGTTAGTAATGCCACTGGCTTTCCAAGGTAATGCCACCATCAGAGCATGCCTTTGGCTGCAATCAGCCTTTGGGATGGGTGATCTACATCTGGCTTGTAAGCCTGCTTGGTGGCTTGTCCTTTCTATCAGACGTAAGAAGAAAACACACCACTTGCCTGTGGTCATGCAGCTGCAGGGCTTAGCACTAGCTCCTGGCTTTGGGCCTTGGACAGATTGCCTGCTCCCAGTTTCCAACTTTATGTTAGAACAGGGACTATGGCCTATAGTTTGCCTTCTGTCCATGTTCTTGCCTCGCTTTTTGACTGTAAGGCTGTTCACCGGTTTTGCACAAGGACAGTGAATTTTACAAAAAAGAGAGTGTGCAGCCGAAGAACACAAGAACTTGCCTATGGATCATGCCAGTGGTCCAGTTAGCCCAGCTCCCTGTCCTCAGGAGTGACCAGTGGTGCTCTGGGCCAATGCCACCATTCAGTGTTCTGAAGCATAAGATGAGGGCACGGAGGCAGTGAAGCTCCCACAGCATACGCTCAGAAGAGGTATATTTTTGTTCATAAGTTTATCTCTACGACTTTGAACCGGCAAGTGCTTCTCACGCTTCTTGGCACTGGGAAGAGTGAGGGGCAATAAGTTTTTATTCGCCTCCACTCCATGAGGTGGCACATTAGACATCTTCTCAGATATATTACATATTATTACACACTCTGAGGCCGATGCCGCAGATACTAGAGCAAAAGCATCACCAGTGGTTCCCAGGTGACAGCAAGAGCTTTTTGAATACTTTATATGCAACGATGTTAATAATGTATTGGGTAATAGAGTGCTTCTAAATAGTGCTTCTAAACAACACACGTGGAAAGATCATTCCGCGGGTAATATCATACTTTAGATTTCTGTGTGGTCACCTACCACCATTGTGAATAGGTCTTTCAGAGCAGGAGCAATGGAGGCAGCTTTAGAGCCTCCAAAGAGAGCACGTGATAACATGTTTCTGGATTTCTCTAACAACTGTTGCACCTTCTTAGAAGATTAGCTATCCCAGAGTGAGTAAATTCAGACTAAGAACTTGTCAGGAAAGAATGCAGGTGAACTTCAAAGTGTAAGTCTCCTTTTGATGGGCAGTTAGCAAAAATGTGGAAAAATAAATAGATATTTTGATAGCTTATCTCAGGACTACACAGCAATGATGCTGATGAAAAATGACTGACTTTGAATCTTAGATACTGTTCAGCTATAACAAAAACAAGCAACAAGAATAATAAAGAGGAAAAAGCCAAACAAAAATTCTCTTGTTTTCCTCCTATCTCATCTATACCACTGTGTAATTCCATGAAATCTTAAAAAAAGCCCACAAAAGAGGAGATGCAAGCTTTGCTTTGGAAAGCATGGAAAGACATTTTACTTTGGTGTCTATAAAGAGTCCTGCTAAACTGTTTTACGATGTTATGAACATACCAGATGGCAGTAACACGGGAACAACCATTGGGTTTGCTCATTTCATAAAACATGACAGATCTTCATGAGAGTATAACCAGTGCTGAGAGGCCCAGCCATATCCCTCTTCACAAACTCATTTCTACTGAGATTCTTAGCCCTTTCTTCAAAACTGTGGAAGTGAGAGGATGTAAAAAATCAATTTTCAGATTAAAAAAAACCAAGCATCCTCTACAGAGCTGTTTTTTTTCATTTAAGCTTACGTAAGATTTCTTAGACACCTCATTTTAACTTTTTAAGCAATTGTGATAGGCTGCTAAGAGGTTAGTCACAACCCTTTGACATTGGCTATGTTGAGTTTTGTTTAATTTTTTTAAGAGGAGACCACAGTGGCTTTACTGAAGATTCTATTTTTTGTGTCAAGGGGACAAAAATGACCTTTTGAAATGTGTGAATTCATCTCACAGATTGCAAGGCAAGAAGGTACCAAAGAGGTCATCCATCCTGATCCCTGTAACACAAGTCAGAGGATTTCTCCTCCTATCTCTTGTGTCAACTCCAAATTCTGGCTGACAGTGAATAAACTTCTCAGTTCCAAAGATTTTACTCAATGGCAGACTGATTGAACGATATCAAGAAGACCTCTTAAAATGGACAATAAATTAAGATCCAGAAAATCCATCAACAAAATTTTCTTTTTACACTTTGGTCTATGTGGAGACTTCATAAATCACTAACTTGACAAATCACTAACTTGACATATGGACTTATTTATAACTTACTGAAAAAGTACACAAGCTGGGAAGCAAATGCTGCAAGCAAACATACAGAAACAGAAGAATCCAAAGACAACATCCACTTTCTCTATACTGTTTGTTTTTGGGCCTAGCTGTATTTATAAACTACAACTCAGTGGCATTATGTTTAAAGCTCTAAGTTTAATGCAAACTTCCATTTTTGAGGGATTTAGCACTCAGCTCTTCTAACAGTCTGTTAGTTTTCTTGAAAGTCCTTAGAGTAACAGGTTGATGGAGATGTTACGGCACATGAATCAATCCTAGTATCTTCTGCTAGGGCAGTCAAAACATTACATGCTGCTCTCCCTTCGCGTGGTGAAGGTGAGACAGAGAAGAAGGGGACTGCAGGAGTAACAAACACCAAAAAGCAACAGCAAAATACATTACACCACATTACAAGAAGTCATCACTAACATAACATATAATACTATTGCTTTTTCTTTTACATAATCATTACTTACACAGTAATTTTTAAAAAATCACCTTTAAAGAAGTACACAATTCTCACTTTAAAATTAACTCATTAATAAAATTATGTGCAAAAATTTGGTGATGAGTGTGTGACATGCCAGTCAATGTATACTGAGGGAACTGAGAGGGGCAGCCCCAGGTAGAGCATCTCTGGTGGCCTCACCTCTGAACTCTCTGCAAGAGGCATAACCTCGCCTTTAATGAAACACAAAAATAACACACACTTGAGAAGTATTTGGGGTGGGACAGTTAAACTGCAAGCGATATTTTTGTGTCTAGAATGGACAATGCAAAACATCTCCCTTGATTTCAATAGTGATGCACATTCTAAAAAGGGAGATATGCATTGAGGCAAAAAGCTTTAGCTGAGATTTGCCTTGCCTGACTTTTTACTGTCCCATATCGAGGTGACATATTAGATAAGGGTTCAGAGATATGGAAAAACCCACATTTAGAAAAGTTCTGGCACTTTCATTTCCCTTGTATTACGAAATGAAGCAAAAAAGTTCAGTTAAAAGAAGTGGAAAATTCTGCTCATGCACTTTCGGAGACAAAGAGAAGAAGGGCAGGGCCGATCCCATGAAACACATATAATTCAACATTTCAACCTCCCTGAAAGTAAACTTTGCTCACTAGACTGCAAGGATTTTTTTAACATATCAGATACACATTTTCCTACTTCTGTACAATTAAGTTCCTTACATTAGCACAGTTAGAAAGCTGCCTGGTCATGTAAAAGGAAAGTTTTTAAATCTTACTTTTTGCCATATTTTTGACCTGCATTCTACATAGAGGAAACCTTCCAAGTTCCGACTACTTGCTGTACTAGTCCCCTGCTGCACATAGCTCTGATGGGATACGTTCATGCCCAACTTACACAGCTAGGACTTCAACGGCCACCTTTCCTATGGCCACAGATGTCAGTTTAGTTTAGTACCTGCCAAGCGGAGCAAAAGAAAATTGCAGATTCATAGAATGTGTTGGGTTGGAAGTGACCTTTTTAAAGGCCATCTGGTCCAACCCCAGTGCAGTAAGCGGCGATGTCTTTTAACTCAGTGAGGTTGCTCAGAGCCTGGCCTTGAATGTTTCCAGGGATGGGGCTTCTACCACCTCTCTGGACAACCTGTGCCAGTGTCTCATCACCCTCAGAGGAAAGAACTTCTTACTAACGCCTAATCTAAATCTACCCTGCTCTAGTTTAAAACCATTGCTCCTGGTCCTGTTGCTACATACTCTTATAAACAGGCTCTGCCCAGCTTTCCCGTTGCCCCCTTCAGGTACTGGAAGGCTGCTATAAGGTCTCCTTGAAGCCTTCTCTTCTCCAGGCTGAACAACCCCAACTCTCTCAGCCTGTCCTCACAGGGGAGGTGCTCCAACCCCCTGATTGTCTTTATGGCCTCCTGTGAAGACATAAAATCACTGAATGACTCTTTTACCTCTCTTTGCTGCAGGCTGACACTTGGGCTGTGCAGTCTGGACCCCAAGAGCACCTTATGTCACTTCTGAGGGACATTTCTCTTATGTAAGAGCCAAGTCTGCTCATACGGAGTCAAACTTGGCGCTCTGAACACCAAGAGAATCACTGACCCTAAAGGTGACACAATAAAACTGCGAAGGAAATAGTGAAGGGAAAAGAATTTAAAGACTCATCCTGAAAGCAAACTGGAGTTTGTGTATAAGTTTTTCCTAAGCAACATTGTATTGAGGAGGTCAGTGAGTTTTTTCAGTGCGCTGTAGGCAGTAAGACATGCATAAACCCCTCTAACAGACACATTTGGTCTTGGAGTGCAGGATAAACATCTATCCCCAAAACACTTCTCCATTCAGAGGAAACAAACAAAAAGAAAGACAAGGATACACCGACTACAACTGATAAAGGGAGTACACCACTGTTTAGACAGATATTTATGCTTCCATTAGCTTTGAAAAATAAACTACTGAAAGAAACCCAACACTGAAAAAAACCCCACTCTGAACAGCAATATAGTCTCTAAGGGCTGAAACATTCACATGCTTAAATAACTTTATGGGTGCTGACACTTCCACTTAAAACAATTATTCCCACGTTTGTGTCATGTTTTGCTTGTAATACATGGACTGGTGTGCAGAGATGAGCAGCAGCCTGCTACCTCAGAAATTCATGCTGTTGCGTGAGGACTATAGGGGCAAGCTGCAGGTAACCCTGTAAAAAAATAAAGATTCCGACCGTGGGCTGAGAGGAGCACATGGAACTGTGGTAATGCACCAGTTATCAGAACTGCTACACTACTTGGATGTTCTGACACTACTTGTTTTTATGTGTTTTCTTTCCTTAAGAAATTTCAGAGGAGTTGTTAGTGAGATATGGTTGTAGTTTTGTTTGTTCGTTTGTCTGTGTTTGTCTTGTTTTGTTTTTTTATCCCAGAGTAACTAACCCAAAGCAACCTCAGGCAGGAAATGTACAGAAGACAAGCAACTGCTGCTTTTGCCAAAAGACAGACCCCGAGCAAGCATCCTGTCAAAATCACTGCCCAGTTACACAGGGAATGAGTGTACCCTGCTTTCCATGTGGTTTACAGGAGGGCAGCCCATGCGCAGCATTTGCCCCAAGGTACCAACCACAAATTTTTTAGCAGCCAAGCTGATCCCATGGTGCTCCTCACCAACGTGAAGCCCGAAGGCAGCTGTGGAGCATTTTCATTGGGAACTGAGATGATTAACCAAATTGTAATTGCAGATCACTGTTTGGTTAGACTTCAATGCCTATGGATCAATGAGCTATCTAATTAGTAACCTTCAGTTTGAAATATTTTTATAAAATTATACCCATTGCTATTAAATTTACATGTCTCAAAGGAGCTCTATTTGAATTTCTGTAATGAGCTTCTCAGCGTGTTTGCTTTAAAGTATTTCCTATACTCAGATGTTATACAGAGTGTTTACAGGAGGGTCCCAAAAAGGTACTTTTAATTACTTTGACTATGAAAATATTAAGTTTAAAGTCAAAACCTACAGGCATTTTTTAGCTATTTTATGTAGGTAGGGGCAAAGTTTCATGTCTGTAAGCATTTCCAGTGTTGGACCCACAATTCACAAGTAAGTGGTATACTTCTATATCCTTGTGTAGAAATACTTTGTAGTTCTAGCAACTGAAGGACTCTTCAGATTTTTCTCCTAACAGCTGCAGTTTAATAACCAACTTGTACCTAAACCAACCTTCTTCTGTGTATAAGAGGTCTAAAAGAGAGCTTTGCTCTTTTTGCAAACACCAATAAACTTACTTACAAAACCATCTGAAGCTCTATTTGGCTGGAGTACATTGCCCTTGAGGCCTTTTCTCTCCTCACTTTATTATCAGCAAGAAATAAGTTAAAAAAAAAAGTAAAAACCCAGCATTGACTCATTTCTTCTTCAGGTCATATTGATTTTTTTTATTCCTGTTTAACATAAAACATTACATGTTTAAGTCTTACTGAATATTGTAGGGATTTTTGCTGGGCTGTTTGTCTTAAGATCAACCATCAGTTTAGAGATTAAACTGTGCTTTTATTCAAATTCCTTCTCCTTTTTTTTTAATAGACAGCAGAATAATTAAATGAATTTAATTATTTTTCCTAGAATAATTTAGTATATACAGAGATGATGAAAGATTTAATAAAGATATTTCCTCCATTAGGGACTACTTCTGCATTCTCTACTATGAATAGCATTTACAAAAATAATGCTATTCCCACTCTAGTCAATGGGAATGCTCACAAGGGTAAAGTATGCACTGTTTGACCTCATCATTGTTCATTAATGCCTATAAAAACTCCACTAGACTACTTAAGGAAAAAAATCATAGAAAGATAACACTAATAATTTTACTAATATAGCACACAAACTAATAAAACTCAATGCCAGAGCTCTCTGGATCATCATCTCAGTCTTGTTCTGTAAAATGTTATTATTTCTAGCTGCAGTGCCAAATGTAGAGGAGTGATTTTTTTTTTTTTTTACAAATAGCTAATGGTATAAAGATAGTTATTTTTCTTTTGCTGGATAAATTACCTACAAACAAACTGCACTTTTTATTATATATTAAAAACATGCAACAAAACACCACAGATGAGTTATTTCATCTCACTGCAGCCACAGTTATATTACCTGAGTCCCTCACTGTAACTTATTTTCCATGAACTGACTTGGAAGAATCTTTATGCCACTGTTTATGTGTCCCTGACTTGACAAATAGGTGAATCACTGGACTGGTTGGCTTTACCCTTAGAAATTTTTTCAAGGGTTCTTCCTCTTTCTCTTTTACTTACTTTCTTTCTTAGTCTCCACTCGGGTCTCAACAGATGTTTTGCCTTTACTTCCAACTCCTTACTCTTTCCATCTTTTCAACACTTCTTATTTTACCAGACCCTTCAGACAAGACCCCAGTCTGTACCACAGGAGTCTTTGGTGCTTATCTGAGGCTCCTCCAAGTGACAGCAATGGACTTCAGCCTCTCCACAGGCAGGACATAGTTCTTCTTCAACTCCTCCAACATGCCAGATCACAGCAGCATGTCCCTGGATTACCAATACCAGTTCCCAGCATCTTTAGTAGGGTTGCTACACTGACAACATTTTGTAATCGTCTCTCTCATGCTTTCCACTCTGATTTGCAATCTATATGACATTTTTCTAGTTAAATATTCCTCCCACAAAACAAGGAAAGAACCCATTGTCTTTCACCCACTGAAAAGTCGCTGATCTCATCTCCTTCTCCTGACCAAAATATTTTAGCACCACCACAGCACAGGAAACTCAGTACATCTCAAGTGCTTCTTTCTCCCACTCTTCATCCCAAATTCCCTCCCCCACCTGGTGCATATCCCTCATCTGAGACTAATTTCCCAAAGTAGTAACAGCTGAGGGTCACGGGTCTCTGCTGCAGCAGTGGAGCAAGAACCAAGATCTTCCTGTAAATACTGTGAAAGTCAGATGCCCGGGCAAATGATCCACCCAAGCCCAAAGCCCACAGGACAGAAACACCCCACGGACACTCAGGTTATCAGACATTTAGCTGGCTGCAGCAACTGTTTGCCCTTGAACAGAACAGAGGTGGTGGCAGGTTCCTACAGAAGAACATTGACAGAGCAGCTCATTCAGATGACTGCACTGTAAGCAGTCTCGTAGGCAAATATTTAACGTCCCAAGATAAACCACATTGAAAAGATGCTGGAGAACCTGACTAACCAGATTAATGGGGTCAGAGAAAACCCATCAACAAAAAATGAAAGGAAGGGAAACTATAAAAGCAAAGCAAAATCTGTTATTGGTGGCAGTTCCTGCAAAACTTTGCTTTTCAGTTATGTCTAAGGAAATTGATGATTAGTGGTTTCGTTGGAAATTACTTAATGTAAACACTAAATTGAAAGGTTCAATCTCATTCAGCCATTATACAATATTTTGAAATTAAGTTGCAATTTCTGCCACATGAGGCATAAAATCAATTAAGGAATGTTTATGCTCCAGCATACTTGTAACTACACAACTTAAAGTTCAGTCAGTTTGTGTTTTAATAATTTTTGTTAATTTTCTAATCTGAATCTGGTATTCATTAAAGATGTTTATAAGTGGTTCCTTCCCAAAACCACTTGGTCTTCCTGTTTCTTCCTGCTATCAGGGTCTAAGCTGGTCTGAACCTTATGTTCTTACAAAAATAACACACGCATTTTATTAATACGGCTATTTCCATTAGTAACACTATATAGGCTCTGCCTACTTTGCATTCAGTAATATTATGCCCTTCAACAGGTCATAGGAGATGCATAGGGGATGGACCATCTATACTGGTAAGGTTCAGAACTGAAGGGTTTGTGAAGAAGCTGGTCTGACATGGACGCAGGATAGGAATGGGAAAAAGGGATTGTAGTCTCATTTGATGTTATCATGGAATGGAAGCATATGTGCCAGGCTGGGCTGCCTGATGGTTAACCAAAGAAGAATTACTCCTTGGCCCTTAGCAGTCCATCCTGGACAAACCAACAATTGCGTTAGGTGACTTACCAACAATTGCGTTAGGTGTTACCTTCTAATAGGCGGAGTATGAGACCATGTACATACAGGAGGTCCGAGCCCACCTCTTGACTTATTTGGGGAAGGTTTCTCATATGTGTGTAATGAGCTTGGGAAATGATTCTGAATCTTGCAGAGGAGTGGGGACTGCTCAAAGGTTAAATAAGGCCATCTTGAGGTTGAGGCCTTTTTTTTAAAGTAGCTCTTAGTGGTGCTTCAGGATCTCACTTCTGAAGTCCATGCAGGGAATCAAGCCTATGTGACTACTTTTGTTAGCAAATGCTGGAGTTTGGGATAGGTAAGAACATTTAGAGATAATTTCATTGAATCAAGCAAAAATTTATTTCAGATGCCCGTGTAATTCCTCAGAAAACATTCAAGACACTCCTCCTGTCACAAAGCCGTCAGACAGGTGTGGGATGCCCAAGTAAAATGCGGGAGGTGGAGAAGACAAAGGATTCTGTGCTCAGATGTTTGCATTCTTAGACTTGACTATCAAACACAATCTGTTGTTTGATGACAATTTGCATGACTGCCAGTTTTCATTTCCCACAAGCAGGGTCAATACGAAGATAAAGGGTACAGTGTTCCTCCTACCATGCTGCCACTGATATACCCCAGTGAAAAATGTGGCCAAAATGCCATGAAGACTTCAGCAGCCACAGTAAAGTAGTTGGAGGGGAGGACATTTACTATGGTGGCCAAGCCAATTCGTGCCAGCTTGCCATCTTTGTGACTTACATTCACAGTGAGCCTGAATTTGAATTGAAACCCCCTAAAAAAGTGATACAAGGCCCATGTCTTGGTGAATCAGTTTAAAACTTTAAATTAAAAAATATCAATCAAATATCAGTTCAATAACACATATATTCCATAGAACAATACTTCAGACTGTTAGAAAGGACGATGCCAGAGACATGTGCTGTAGCAATAGTGACAGTCTGGCAAAAGCAAGCTGATTTTTCCTATTCATTAGGATACAGAGCTCAGCACTTGCATAAAATTTCTGTTCCCACCTTTGTTTTCTGAATATAAGAACAATAAACAGTCCAACCTACGGCATCACTCTTCAGTGCCCTTCCTCCTTGACATTCACACCCTGTTAAATGGATTATCTCGTTAAACACATAACTGCAGCATATGCTTAAGGCCTGAATCACCTTTTTAAAAGATCTTCCCACTTCAAGCAAGGACATTTAGTTTTATTATTTGTGCATTACTTATAAAGCACAAAAATGAGTAACCCTTTTTCCTGGCCTACCCTGGTTAATCCCAAACTTAGGCTAATGCTTCTTTATTTGACTTTTTTTAGGGGGGTACAAGAATGTATTATCTCAAATTACAAAAAAAAAGAAAAAAAAAGAAAAAGAATAATCCATTGTTCTTTACGAGGTATAAGCTGGAAGGCATTACAAAGACTATATAATTTCTTACAGGTAACTGCTCTCACACAAAAGCACTCTTGTGTTTATTTTGGGTTTTTTTTTTAACCACCACAGCAGAAAACACCTGGTTTAGTATCAGTTCCCCCTTGGGGTTTGCCACATGTCTAGTGGCAAACTAGACCTTAATTCCACAGCATGCAACCCATCATTTCCTAGGAAATGGCAGGTGCTGAGAAATAGTAGGATGAGGTGATTTAGATGATAATAACTTTATTGAACTTTCCAGGCATGTAGTAACAGATCTTATTCTTAATTCTTCTCTAATTACTTTTGAAAGGTCCATCTATACATGAACATGATGTCTGTTATGGTGTGCATACAACACTCTTTTTTTTTCCATGCCTCTGGTCTTCTGAAATTCAGGCTCTCTAACTCCAATTTGATACATTGCATAAATTCCAAATCAGCTGATACTAGGACATTTCTTGTGAGATTTTAATTGCATTACTTTTAATAACTGTAACACTACAGAACTCTTGGAGTTCTGTACCATGTAGAAAGAGTCTGCCTGTTTCCTACATATCAATTTTAATAAGTTTGGGGTTTTTTTACAAATGATAATGCTTGAAGAGTCATAAAAATATCTAGGATGTTGGTCATATACGTGTGAAGTTCCACAAAAATATTAGGAAAAACTTTTTCCCTGTGAGGGTGACAGAGCACTGGCACAGGCTGCCCAGGGAGGTTGTGGAGTCTCCTTCTCTGGAGACATTCAAAACCCACCTGGACGTGTTCCTGTGTGACCTACTGTAGGTGATCCTGCTCTGGCAGGGGGGCTGGATTGGATGATCTTTTGAGGTCCCTTCCAACCCCTGACATTCTGTGATTCTGTCATTCTGTATAGAGTATTTTTCATTTTAAAAGAAATTGTGGGTTGTGTGAATATAGGAAAAATTTTAACCTGTGAAAAATATCTGACATTGAATTAATGGCTTAATAACCAGGAAAAGAAACAAAACTATTACTATAAAAGTTGTGCAAATGGCAGAAGTTGATACAACAGTAGATAATAAGCCCTCCTACTGATTGTAGAATTATCTGTAAGTGGCATTTCTACAT
Source organism: Apaloderma vittatum (assembly GCF_000703405.1). Taxonomy (NCBI): domain Eukaryota; kingdom Metazoa; phylum Chordata; class Aves; order Trogoniformes; family Trogonidae; genus Apaloderma; species Apaloderma vittatum. The sequence continues at coordinate 4,133 of NW_009700611.1, read as the reverse complement.
TCAGTACAACTAAATCCATAATACAGGGAAAAGAATACTTTCAGAGCACCGGAAGTTTTTTAATGGGCAGTTGGGAATTTTCTACAGCAGAAAAACTTTAAAAAGAGGAAAATCTGGTAAATTTGTGAAGTTTATCAGTTTCCTAAATTCCTGCCTGATTCATGAAATACTCTGATCTCCTCCAGAGTTTATGAATTATAAACAGCTGCAAAACTGTAATTATATTGTCGTTAAATATTTATGCCCTCACTATTTGTTTTTTAGTACTTTTGTAGAAAAATCATTAAATCAGAATTAAAAAGTGAGTCGTACCAGCAGTGTACTGTACAGGTGTGACCATACTCAGAGACAAAGTTGTTGCTCCTGTGTGGCTTGGATTCACAGAATCATAGAGTCACAGAACAATTCAGGTTGGAAAAGACCTTTGGGATCATCGAGTCCAACCATTAACCCTACACTACAAGTTCACCCCTAAACATCACCCAACATCACATCTAAACGACACTTGAACACATTCAGGGATGGTGACTCAAACACCTCCCTAGGCAGTCTGTTCCAGTGTCTGACCATTCTTTCTGTGAAGAATTTCTTCCTAATCTCCAGCCTAAACTTGCCTGGTGAAGAAAGTGAAGTGAGTGTAAAGTCAGAAAATAAAATTACCAAAGTATGAAGCAAAGAAATGTGGGTGAACCATTAGGGTAATAGGCATAAGAGAAAGGACATGAAGACATGAAAGGTAGTTTAAATTTTGACCAGTGTGTTATAGGCCAGTGTTTCCTGTACCTGTACAAGTTCCAGTTCACCATGAAGAATCTCTTGCTGCCTCGACAGCAAATGAGAATAAATGAGACCACATGCCTATCCTGCTTGCTCCTCTTCCTCATCTCCCAGACGAACATGTACAAGAAGGGAGTGCAAACTGAGCACAGAACAGGGGAGCAGAAGTTCTTGATTCTCAGCTCATCAGACATATCCATCCCACAGTCCTCTTCAGGACAGCCGGTGACTGAAATAAACCTAAAAATTATCTGGGTACATTACAAGACAAAGAATAAAAAGGAAGAAACCCAGGCGTGATAAGAATGGACTGGGGCAGTTTTACTCATTACCGCAGGCAGACTGAAAAGCAAGATATTGTCCTTTCATAAACAAAATTATCTTTTTTAAAAGAATTTGCTTCCATGTTATAAAACTATCAGATTCGATCCCTGCACTGACTGCCACTTTTAAATTGCCCACAGTGTGGGGATTACAGTTAATAAATTGCAGGAAAAAGCCACATTTTTCAATGAAGGAATCTAACTTCAGACTTTCCATTGCTTTTAGAAGACTTCTGCAGAGACTCGATCACTTCACAGGGTCATGAAGGCAAACACTGGAGTAATTTGTAGAACACTGCTGGCATACTGTAGCTTCATATTGGGGTGCAGTATATGATAACAATATTTGTAGGTTCATATGAGAAGCAGGTCAAGTTACAGAAGCTATTGGACAACAATGAAGTGAAGAATAGCTAGGTCTGCTCTTCACCATTTGGATTACATCACCTCTTAGGACAGAGTTGCAGTTGTACAGGGGACTGCTCAGAATTAGTTCTTTTAGGCTGCAGCTCCACGATGTTGCTTGAAAAAGCCAATACTGTTGTACATTATTATTGTAGTTGGTAAGAACGTGTAGTGAACAACAACATTAATTTTTTCAGAAAGAAGAAATTGTTCAGAAAGAAGAAATTCTTCAGAAAGAAGAAATTCTTCAGAAAGAAGAGCTGGAGTCCTCATCAGCACAGTATCTGCATTGTGTGACAAGAAAAATGTTAACATATGAACATCCATTTCTTGGTCATCTACAAAGCATGTCTTGATGATTACTGCACCAGTGTGGAAAGAGGGGAAGATGTTGTACACTCAAAGCTCAAGGAACAAATAAGAGATATATTTGAGCAAAACCAGAACAAAAAAGAATGAGCAAGATGCTAAGGTATCCCACTGAGTAGAAAATTATTTCATGCGGAGTGGATGCATCCAGATATTTTCTGTGGAAGTTAATTTTTCCGGAAAGCACGCTCACATATTCTGCAAATCCCAAAACGCAAGCAAACTAATTGAGATATGGTATGGAGTTTGGCACCAGGGAAAGAAGAACTTTACAGTTTATGGAACTGTATGACAGTTTCTAGGCAGAAAATAATGGATTTGGAGAATTATAAATGCTGTGGCAACCACAGCTCAATGTTCTTCCCACCATTTCTGCCTGGTAACAAGATATCTCAGCAACAACTTGATGCCACTAAGGTAATGATCCTCTTGAAAACTGTCTGACTTCAAAAGAAGTTATTTAAGCATTTCAACTTGTCAAAAAAGCCTAACCTTAGTATAAAACTTTCTTCCTTAAGCACACATCTGACCAAAACAATCCATTACAAAGCTACGTATGGCTGGCAGCCCAGTTGTGGTACCTTCCTGTGGGTTGGGATTCATGAGTCCAGCTCTTTCTCTGGACCCCTGCCTAAATCTCCTCCTAACATGAGTGGTTTGCTAATCTTCCCCGTGGAGAACCAAAATCAGCCATATGCCAGCTTGAGAACTTGATACGCCATAATAAAGCTTTCTTGATGAGCTAACAACCCTCAGGATTCGTCTTGAATAGAACTGAATGGAGTTCAGAAGTCCTGCATACTTGCTGAAACAGGGGTGGCTTTCTTGGGAAAAAAATGCAGATGCATGTGGTACAATAAAACTGGAGGTAAGGATGGTTTACAAGTTTCTCAGACTAATAATATAGCTCTCCTGTAATTATACCTAACGTAAAAGCCTCGATACTGTTACACATGCATATTGCAAGGCAGAATAGCAAATGTGACAGAGCTGAGCACTGCATAACAGGCTTTGCATAACAACTCATGAAATCATCACTCAATTTTTATTCAGTTTTGCCACATAGCATGTGTTTTTCCAAACTGCTGTATCCTGCAAGCAGAACTTGTAGCTCAAGATGTGCTGGCTCTGGGAGCTGAACTAACCCCCAAATTTGATAGAGTCGTGAGCAGGAATCAATTTAGTTGTTCTCTGGGGTGAAGAATGGAAAGAAAAAGGCATGTGTTGATTAATACACTGCAGTGCTGATCCACCCTTTAATTTGGGGAGTGGAGTCAAACAATTCCTCTGTCTCACTCACTTCATATGGAAAACTGAATTTTTCTTTGGAGTATTACTATAAAGCAAGGGATACTCCCACAGCATCTGAAACAAAGGCTAGTAATGTTTGAGAAAAGACATTCCCTGATTTCCACAGACATTGGGTGAGGCTCAAACTTTATACACTTTTGGAACAAGCTAACTGAATAAATAAGTCAAACTGTATTGGCCATTATTAAAGATTAGTATTTAGAGACAACATAAGTATCTGAGAGTTAATGCTGCTGGAACTTTTTAGTAATACAAAAATTCAGTCTTAATATTAAAAAAAGTATCAGTACTTGTTGGCAAAAATATTCACAACTTTTTAACAATAATGAGCAGAAACCCTTTTTATTCAATAAAATTTATATACGCAAATCTTTTACTTGCTTGTCTAACTGACATTTGCCCACATTCCTTGTTTGTTAGATCCATTTTAACAAGAGAAGTAGAAATAAAAGACTTCAGAGTATCTTGGGTACTGCAGCTGAAGTAAATCTGTGCCTCTTTAAATGAAATGAATAGACCCACCAGTCTGAACCAGCTGAGAACCAACCCCTTTTAGGCTGTTTTCTGGAAATACTTTAATAGAATTAATTCCCACAGTAAATACAAATGTCCTTGTGCTGGGCTGCTGCTAGTGGGACAAGACTGATGTACACTGCCTGTGAATTTAAAACGCTCTGGTCATTTTACTGTGTGCATTTCTGGCAGACACAAGATGCATTTTTTCCTCAGCAAGATAACCATCTTTCTATGCCTTGCCGATTTTCTCCCTTTTTCTTTCTTTTTTTTTTTTTTTTGGTGGGGGGAGAGGGAGTGATTTGCCCTCTTTTTTCCTTAGCTGTCAAATCAAGACACCCAAGTCTGGGTGAAAAATAGCTGCTGTGCCCTGAAGCAGCTGCCGAGCACCCATGCCGACTGAGGGGCTGGGTGCGGGGGCGAGGCCGTTCTTCT
>NW_009700610.1:25845-36390 GCF_000703405.1 Apaloderma vittatum | reverse complement strand
GGCAGCGAGGGGCGTGGCCCAGGTAGGCCTCGCTGGGCCGTCTGGGCTCTGGTTTCAGAGGGCTCCGTGATGTTTCGACGGATGTTGGTTCATCTGCAGAACGAGGGTGTTTATTCCGGTGTCTTGAGATTCCCCGGGCAGAAGTGCTGCAAATTTGCCTGCCATTTCACCTTTCGTTCTTCAGAAAACAAGGTTGACTGTTGCTGTGGCCAAGCAGCTCCTGCAAGGACAAGAGCACTTCCCTCGCCCTGGCTTTTGTTTTCAAAGAATGTTTATACAGAGTACTCTGAGATTTATCTTATTCCCATTTTCTAGAAAACTGAAAACTAGAAAACTGAAGCACTGAAAATCACTGTAACTTAAGTTAAATTCAGGTATTGGCAGGAAATGCAGATAGATTGTCTGAAGCTTGATGGCCATTTTACTGTTATGTGGGTTGGCAATGTTCTGTCCCAAAGGTTTCTGTATGGTTTCCTGGCTTTTATTATTGGCCACTTCACCTGAGTGTGGTGGGTTGACTTTGGGTGGCTGCCAGACCCCTGGCCAGCCACTTTCTGGCTCCTTCCGCAGCAGGATGAGGGAGAAAATAAGACGAAAAAACTTGTGGATTGAGATAAAAACAAGGAGATCACTTACAATGACAAAACACAGACAAAACATACGCAACTTGGAGAGAATAAGGATATTAATTTAGATTATTGCTAATAAAATATTTCAAGTAGAATGGTGAGTAGAAAAGATGAAAATGCCTTCCTGCACTCCCCCCTTCCGTCCCAGGCTCCACTTGTCCTGTCCCCAAGCAGTGCAGGAGGGTGGGAAGTGGGGGTTGTGGACAGAACGTAACAACTCCTCTCTGGTATTCCTTACTTCTCACGCTCTTTTTTTTTTCTTTCCCTGCTACAGCATGGGGTCTCTGCCATAGGATGCAGTCCTTCATGAACTGCTCCGGTGGGGTTCCTTCCCACATGCTGCAGTTGTTCATGAACTGCTGCAGTGTGGGTCTTCGCCATAGGCTGCAGTCCTTCAGGATAACCTGCTTCAGCCTGGGCTCCTCTGCATGGGCTGCAGGTCGTGCCAGAAAACCTGCTCCTAGGTGGGCTCTCCATGGGCCACAGCTCCCTTCAGGGCATCTCCACCTGCTGCAGCACGGGGTCACCCAGGGGCTGCAGTGTGGATATCTGCTCTGCTTTGGTCCTCCATGGGCCGCAGGGAGACAACCTGTTTCACCGCTGTCTGTTCTATGGGAATCTCTGCTTCAGTGCCAGAAGCACCTCCTCCCCTCTTTCTTCTCTCACCTCGGTGTCTGCAGGGCTATTTCTCAGACCTTTTTTTTTCCACCTCACTCCTTTGTCACACACTGCTGTGCAGCCTTTTCTGTACTGTCTTAAATGCGCTTTTCCAGAGGTGTCACCGTCATAGCTGAGGGCCCCTGCCATGGATCAGTTGGAATTGGCTATGTTCACCATGGGGCAGCCCCAGCCTCTCCTCACAGTGGCCACCTCTGCAGCCCGCACTGCCAGCACCTGGACATATAAACCTGACACACTAAAACTTTGTTTTAATAAAAGACTTAAAAGCTTGTAGGTTAAAATATTTAAACTAAATATTGTTTTAAAATATGTACTGTACAAATTCTATATCTATTTTATGGTTATTTGTTAATATCTTCTGTTCTTGGCTAAATTGCAGTGGTTCTCAAGCTCTTAATCAGAATATTTCAGTTACCGTACAATTTTACAATGTTAACAGAAACTGAGTCCAAGAAGGTAAATCACTAGGAGGCTTATGCTCCAGTTGAAGCTCACAATTTGAGGAAGAGCTTTTGAAGGATTTGTTTAGTTTCTTATTGCAGTATTTAGATCAAAGATAAATTTCCATTTTCTTTTATATATGCAGGTAGTTATTCGACGACTTCCTCCTTGTCTAACTAAGGAGCAACTGGAGGAACAGCTACATCCTCTACCTGCCCATGATTATTTTGAGTTTTGCACTGCTGATCCCAGGTGAGGATGAGCTGTTTGTGCAGGTTTCCAGGTGCTTAAAACCTAGTGAAGATATTTTGGACATATCAAATCACACATTTTTACCTTCAAGCCCTTTTTGTTGGTTTTGTTAGATGCTTAAAATATTTGTGAAGCTTGATACATATGCAGAGGCAGTGCGTTCCTGCCCTTTTCTTTTACACTAGTGATTTTAAAGCAAAAAATTCTTGTGTGTGAACAGGTTATAATTTTGTATGAAACTGTGATATTTCTTTTAACTTTCCTTGGTAAAATGCAACAGACTGTTTATTGGCTGTGTGAAAGAGTCAACTTAGGGTGTCATTTGAGCTTAGTTTCTTTGTTTCCTTGCATGTTTTTATATTTATTTTTTTTTCTTTTAAAAAAAAGTAATGCATATTTATTTATTTAAGTCTCATTCAGAGCTAAAGAAAGAGAAATGCTAGTTGATTTAAAATAAATCAGAATTGCTGGTATATTTATATAATTTACTCAGTGGTAAAATACGATTCTTGTTCAAACAAAATGATTTCCAGAAGAGAGGGAACTTAACCGTTAAAATAAACAAAATACCCTGTATGCTACATCTGCATGTGCTCTGAGGAAAAGAAGTATAAGATCCATCTTGCCCTTCAGCCTGTCTTACCTTGCAATGAATGATCCTCCACAGGCACCAGATTCTTCCTGTTGACTGGGTGTTTATTGCTGACCAACTTTTAAAGTTACAGGTGACCCCACTCGTAGCAGATAGGCATTTCTTTGCAGGGAATTGTTTGTAGCAAGTTACACTTGGAACGTGCCAGTTTCTGGGCTGATATTATTTGAAAAGGTACTGCCACTTTTTGTCACCACATTGTTATTAGATGGTTAACTTTGACTCTGTAGGTTCTCTCAGAGTCAAGTCCTCATCTGGAAAAGAACAAATGTCTATTTAGCCAGACTTCATTGTGGTTGCCTGACCTAGACTGTTACACGTATGTGCAGCAACTAAATGGTCGGTGCTTCAGCTTTTCTGGGAGTACCACAAAGGGTATGAATTTAGGAAAGAGGAGAGTTTAGTCTGATTGAAAATCTTTGTGCTTACTTACATTTTTCTTTGGAACCTCATCTGTATTTCCAAATGGGTTTAACTGTTTTATTTGTTCTTTGACTGACCCAGGATGACTTTTTCCTCTTTACCCCCTTTCAGTGCCAAAAACCGTATACCCATGTGCATCTGTTGATGGTTTAGCTCTTTACCTGTTCATGTACTCTAGAACATACAGTAAACTTCCACAAATTGTAAGTTAGAGACAAGATTAATACACTTAGTCTCATCCAGTGGAGAACTCGGTTTTCTGAGTATAAAGCATTGTTGCAGTAATCTGTCATGTTACAGATGGTTCACAAAACTTCAGAATACTCTGTGGATGTGCCTTCATGTCATTCCAGCTACCAGGAAGAGCTGCAGGACAAAATGGGCATGTTCTCTGCAGTGCCCTCTGTCTTTCACTGATTAGAGTTTTCTACATCTTGAACCATGTGCGTGGTGGCAACCAGTCCAGAGAATTCAGTGAGAATAAAAACACGGGTAGATACTCGGAAGAAAGGAGAGACACACAACATCCAGTGGCCCTCCTGTAGGTCTCAGCTGCACACTTTGCTGAGTAAGGACCCTCAGACAAGTCTGAAACACTCGATGATCGGGCTTTCGTGCACTGAGCACTCTGGCAGCTCACTTGCATGTGTATGAGAACCAACTCTTTATTTGCAGAAGTAGCCCCATCAGAGAAGGAACCTGTAATTGCTAAGGATTATTGTAGTCATGTTTCTACAACCTTCTACCCTGATAGATAGTAACAGTAATGGACAGACAATCCTATTTTAGTGTGCTAGTGTGCACATCAATATCCTACTGTGCACAAGCATGCTTTTATATTTTTGTCTGTTTGTGATGATTTAAATAAAGTTCTTGAAGATGTTAATAATATATAGCAATAACATCGGAACTCTTATGTGCAAGGTAGGTTCTAAATCTCTGCTTCCCAAAGTCCTGTTTATACACTTCAGGCTCAGCTTTTTCATACTAATAAATGCTTAATAACCATATAAAATATTTTTGTATTTCAAAAGATACTCACTCTGATAAGCCTAAACTGAAAATGTTAGACAAATATGTTGTGTACCAGGAAAAGATCGTGTTGCCAAAGCAGATGAAACAGGTGGTGCTGATGTACAAGCTAAAGGAAACAGGGAAGGAGTAAGTCTTTGTATTTTCAGTTCTGTTTCACAGTGGTTTTGCACCCAACCGTAAGGTTCTAAGTTACTGCGGGGAAAAATAAATAAATTAATCCAACTGTATGATGAAGTGATTTGCTGCGCACTGAGATGGAGAACTGCCACGGTAAGGTACTGGCTGGGACACTTGTGAGTCCCAGTCTTTGATCAGTTTATTATCTTACAAAAAACTGAAGATGGATAGCCACTAAAGTAGTTGTTTAGACTAGGAACTGAAAATTAATTTCTTAATCTCAGGAAATAACTGGGTTGAAATGTAATGCTTCCTCAGGATTCCTGGTATTGACTTGTAAAACTTAAGCACTTTAAGTGTATAACCATATCAGTCTCTAGCATGAGGCCTCGTTTAATTTAAAGATGAAACCTAAGAATAGTCCTGCTAACGTGACAGAGAGGGAAGTTTACTTCCCTCTGAGAGTGACCAGTTATCAAAAGAGACTTCTTCACTGTTCCAGCCATTAGGCAGCAAAGAAACATTTATTCCAGCACAGCTATAGATTGACACAGTAAAATTTCCTCCTTTACATACACTTGTAGGCCTTTTTAAAAGATTTTTTTTTAGCTGTATGTAATTATGAAAAATGTGACTTTGTTTGTTTGTTTTGCTTTGGAACTGATGAGAGAGAAGCTGGCTTGTTTCATCTGCTTTGCAGTTTGGTGGCAACTCCACAGCTACCCTCGAGATACCTCTCTTGTGTTGCACGTGTGGACTGGGGGTTTGCAGGTGTGTTCATAGCAGATTCTGCAGGGTTGGCAGAACCCCATGGCAAAGCACAGTCACGTGCCACCGTGCTTGTTTGGTCCAGCTGTCGTGAGGTTGCTTGCAAGCAGTCTGTAGCTGTGTGGCATCTTTATAAGCTGAGGCAGAGAAGGGACTGTGCCGCACCTATAGCATCTTTCAGTGCTGCTGTGTGGCAGCAGCATAGCCAGGGCTGTGCCCTAGCAGGCATTTTTGTGGTTACCTGGTTCACTCAATGGTATTCCTATCCTAGAATATCAAAAGATAGTATATATGGATGAAATAGCTCTTCTTTAAAATTAGAAGGTTTATGCTCTGCATGCTGTAGAAGCACTCTGTAGCTGGTATTTGCAAAACATCTAAATGAAAAAGTCTATCCACTTGGTTTTTTAAACATTTCTTCTGGTTACAATATCAAACGCAAATTTCATAGGTTTACAAAATCCTTGGTTTGTTATTGGCAGCGCTGCTTTTCATGGTCACCTTCTAACATCCAAAGTGGAATCCACATGGATGCACATTTGAAAAAGAAAAAATTACTTGGTTTGTAGTAACTCTCTTGATATCAGCTGCCACATGTGTGGAGCCTGTGATCCAACCCATATTTTTGCTTTTTCTGACTCATTGTGAAATCTGATTTAGAAATAGCTGTAGGATTGAAATACTGTTGCAACTGTGTGTGTTTATTGTGTCCTGGTGAGTTTATCTGAAAACAGGCCCCGTGTGGCAGCAGTATTATGAACATAGGTTTAAGTTACGGGCTTGTGTTCAGATACGTTCAAAAACCTAACATAACACATAGCTGTCACTGAAGGCAGTTTAAGCCAAACTGTTTTATATCACAGTTGCAAGGGTTTAAAGCATGTACATGCCCTGACTCACAATAACTTAGCTGATGGTTGATAATTCATTAAATTACCTCCGTTTCGTTGTGATTGGTGGTGTGCCAGCTCTGAGGTTTTTGTCAGGCACATTAGATGTTTAGTCTTGGCGTGAGATCTATGCCAATTATTGAAGAATCAGAATTATTTTAGGTAAGTACTTGTTCTTTCTTTTGCCAGTAGTGCTTTGGATTTTCACAGTAGTTGTTCTTCGCAACTAGACGTTGCATATATGTTGATGCACATCTATGTCAGATGGGGTTTATATATTTGTGTAGAATTCAGCAGATTGCCTTGACAATTACCAGGTTATTTAATCATACCTAAAGGTGGAAATCTCTTCAAATACAGTGAGAGCTTGGCAACTGCACTTTCACTGGGAGCTTTTACCTACCTTCTTCTGTTTCAGTGACAGAAGACTTTCTTAGCATCCCCAAGAAGTTCCCCAGAAGCATTGCTGTTATTCATATCTTTTAAATAATGGCATAGTAGACTTAAAGCTTTGGTCTTGTACAGTGGAAGCGCATGCTCGGCAATTTAGGGAGACAAAACAAGCAAGAAGTATTTGTCTCAGTTCAGAATAAATTTCACAGTTGCATCCAGGAACTCAGTTGTTCAATTACTTTTTGTCACACACATAATTGGATACATATACCTAAAGACTTCTGTATGAATGATTAAGGTAGACATTTCTCAAAGAAGAGGAGAATTGCAGTATGCTCCTTCTAGTTTTACTTTTTCTCTAGTCCTGAACAAAATAGTAAATAACAGAAAATAAAATTGTTTCTTGTTGCAGCCTTTATCCTCATCTCTACTCAAGAGCATACATAAACTTTAGAAATCCTGAGGACATCCTTCTTTTTAGAGATCGCTTTGATGGCTATGTCTTCATTGATAATAAAGGTTGGACTGTTTGTAACATATTCAGTGTGTACATATACATATACCATTTTAGATCATTAATTTACTTTTTGCTAATTACACTTTTTTTTTCCCTCAGTATACAGTTAATTACATAAGAATATATTAAAATATAGCACTTAAAAGATAGCGAAGTGCAGGGTGTGTTTGTCCATGCAGTCTTGCTTGTCTGTGTGGTGTGCATGCTTTTTCTGCATTCTGGTACACTAAGCAATAGTGTACACTTGTACATTTAGCAATATGCTGTCAAGATCCTATTAAGGTAATCACCTTATGCAAGCTTCATAATTCATCACAACAGTGATTAAACACATTTGCAAGCATGACTTCTTACATCTTTAGTGTGTTTTTGTGAGAAAGTTGTGCCACTTATTCCCATTTTGAAAAAGCAAGATGAAAACTTGGCCATCATTTTGGTCACCCGCTTTGAGATATGTACAGCTTGACTTTTTAGAGCATTTGCAGACGATCTAAAATTCCAAGGTTGGCCCCTCTAAAACATCTGGTGTATGAAACCTTGCCCAACAGCAAAGAAAAATTGTAATATAGCTGTGGTTAAATCCAGGTCTCCTCCACTAGCATGAAACTGCCATAGCAATGAAATAGTGCTTTCCCCCTAGCAGTTCCTTGCCTCATTCACTCACACCTTCTGGAAAAAAATGCGTGGGTTGGACAAAATAGACATGGGTTCGTGGGGTTCTGATCTATTCTGTAGACTTGGTCTTGCCAAGGTCCTATGAAAAGTAGTCCTGTCCGCTTTTGCTGGAGACCTAATCTCTAAAGGACTGTTAGTCTGTCAAATGAACCAATTCTTGAGCATTTCCTACCTAAGATATTTTGCAGGCTTCTAACTTAATCAGATTTGGATGGATTTTCTTAGAGGTGGAGAACAACACATTCCTCGCAGTGTTTCGATTTCCAGTTCATTAAATTTTTAGATTACTTTTTTAGATTAAAAACTAGAAAGAAGCTATGATTCTGCCAAGACTTCACTCTGCCTAAATTAAGCACTTTCTTCAGTGTTATGCTGGACCGAAGCCAGAGTATTCTGTACTTTGCAAAACAGCTTGGACACAGCTGGCCAGTTCTGCATGATTGTGCAAATAGTGAGCATGATTTTTGAAAAAAAAATCAAAGGTGCCCTCTGGTGAGGCCTGTGATGATGTTGCATTTATGAGGCTAAAATTAAAACAAGGATTACCAGGTTTGATAAGGTTAATAAATCTTCTAGCAGGTTTAAGCCAAGTTTTCAGTGGACTTGAGCAAGGGATAGTCTTGAACCTGCTGCAAGTGGAAACTAGGTGAAGTTCAAAAGCTACACAAAGTTCTGACTCCAGCCCAAAGATGAATTAAGTATTTAAGGCAGAATTACAAACAAAAAATCCATACCAATAAGCACAGGCAAGAAGTTGCGTAGTCAATCTTAAACAGAAAAAAAGAAGTTTCACGCAATTCTCCATGCTGAATTTTACAGTTTTGATTCTGAAAGAAGGTGGTATGTTTTATGATTGTGTATTACCCAGCATTTATTTGGTTTTTTAAGAGTTTTAGCAACAAAACTTTGCAGAAGAAACAAAATTATTAAAGATCCATTTCCCAGTAGTGGTTATTACTTGACAGGCTGAGTTTTTACATAAATTTTTCTAGTCAATATCTGTGAAGAATCAAGAGGGAGTTAAAAGTGATAATGCAAGAATTTTGTTGTGCAACAGTTGGCATCTTAATTTTAATGGTCTTTGTTAGAATGTCCAAAAATATTTCATGTTTATACATATAATCAAAATATAAATGTATTTTCTTTTGAATCTGAAATACTGCTACATGGAATCTTTCATTAGGAGTTTGGGGTAAGATTGTAGAAACATTCACCTTTGATTTCCAGTAAGACTGCCCAACACAAGTTTCATGAGCTTTTATAATCTTACTTGAATATAGGGAAGGTTTCTTCTCAGAAAATTGAGCATTGATCTCTTTTAAGGTTTGGAGTATCCTGCAGTGGTTGAATTTGCTCCGTTCCAGAAGATTTCAAAAAAGAAGCTAAAGAAGAAAGATGCCAAAGCTGGGAGCATTGAAGACGGTAAACATGTTTTCGTGGCATCACAGTGGCAAACAGATTCCGTTTCTGTCGTGCGTTGCAACGTATTAACATAATTCAAAAATTTTTCTTCACAGATCCAGAATATAGGAAATTTTTAGAGGGTTATTGTGCTGATGAAGAGAAAATCTGTGCCAATCCTGAGATTCTTTTGGGAGAGATTGAGGCCAAAACAAGGGAACTCATTGGTCTGTTTTCTTGATTTTTCTTGTTATTGAGAATATTAAATACCTTATTTTTATATCTTTGTTATATTACCTGCAGGAGCTGACATGTTCAGTCTACCTGGTTGAGATTATCTCAGTGAAATTTTTGTTATCCAGCCAAGTAGCGTCCTATTCTCTTTAGTCTCTATGCATGGAATGACTTGACTTAACTGGAATTTTTACATGCACGGTGGCTTCAGAAATAAGTCCATAATACTTCTGAATACTTACAGGTGTATCAACAGATTGAATATTTATTTTTAAAAGATAAAATAGCTGAATACTTGACAATTGATCCCTGATACTAGCTGCTTTTATTGAGAAACATGAAATGATCTCTCTTTGTTCTCACAGTCAAGATTCTGCAAAAGCTTTGAAAGTAAGGCAACACCTCATTTTCTCTATGCATGCAGCATGACTTTCAAAGTCTCGGGGGGGAATCTTTAGTAAGATCAATGCTGAAATCTTAAATGCTGGTATCTAGTTTTCAGGATGACATGGAATATTGATGTTCTGTATCTCGACATAACAACATGCAGAACACTTAATCTTTCTGTGTGACAACTGAGTAGGAAAAAAAATGGATCTTTTCTATTATTTGCAGTGAAAAGTAGACATGTCTATTGATTAGAATCCTAGAATAGGGCGTAGAGTCATAGAGTCATTTAGGATGGAAAAGACCTTTAAGATCATTGAGTCCAACCATAAACATAGCGATGCCAGGTCCACCACTAAACCATGTCTCTGAGCACCATATCTGCACGTCTTTTAAATACCTCCAGGGATGGGGACTCCGTCACTTCCCTGGGCAGCCTGTTCCAATGCTTCACAACCCTTTTGGTGAAGACATTTTCCCTAATAACCTCCCTTGGTGCAACCTAAGACTCTTTCCTCTTGTCCTGTCACTCATTAGTGCTGCTTGAGAGTTGGCTGGATAGATTTGGAACTGCAATGATTTAGAGGAAATGGAAATGTTAGAAGTATAGACATTTAGATAATTGTGTTACCAATAAAACTTTTATTGTTGTTGTTGTAGATAGGGAAAAGTTCCCTAATAATGTTTATTTACCCCAAATCTTCCCTAGTATTTGGCAGCAGAGTAAAAGCAGTCAGCATTTCCTAATTTTACAATTTGCAGGAAATTTAGAATTTCAAGAAAGACTTGTTAACTTAAAAACTTTCTATCAATGATAATTACTAGTCTTGAGAGTTGCAGATTTCTGAGTAACAATATTGTCTGAAGGCAGCTGTACATTAGGAGTTTTAATGTTTCTGTTAAATCGCAGTAAATCAAACCATTTCCTTTTTGTTTTCTGCTGTTCAAAACCATGGCCATTGCTATCAATATAAAACTAAAGATAACTTCATTGAATAGCATGTTTATAGCAAAATGGCACAAGAGTTTAGTTGTATGTTCAGTTTCAAA
>NW_009700610.1:12646-25835 GCF_000703405.1 Apaloderma vittatum | reverse complement strand
AAGTCAGTGAAAAATGTGACCAGGACTTTGTTGGCAGAATTAGGCCTCACATTCTCAGCATTTCTCCAGGTAGCCTTTACCACAAACTAACATGTTTTATGCATCACATCAGATGTGATAGCTCATCAGTTTCAGTGCAGCTGAGCTATATAAACCAGATTTTCTCTGTAACAGGATGAAGATAAGCTCATTCTTCTGGCTTGTTTGTACAGAGCAAGTTTAAATGTAAAAGTTATTGCCAACACAGGTCCTCATTTTGTAGTCAAAATTTCTCAAACATTGTAAGAAAAACCTCTTAGATTTTTATTTGCAGTAAACCCCATAAATAAGCTGGGTAAGATTCAGGTTTGATAAGCATTCTGGTTTGCCCTCCTCTTTTGCTCGTACTCATCACACTGCGTATCTTCCTTGAACTTCAAGTTATCATTTCTGATTAAATCTCTTGGACCACAGACTCAGTCATGACTAGCATCAAGTTCTGGAATTTTAGGGCATCTTTTCCATTCCCCAGACCCTCCAGTTAAAATTTGTGATCACTTCTAGCATGGAAAGGTGGCCAGAAGCAGCCACTACTCACACAGGGGAACTTAGAGGAGCACGACAGAGGGAATTCTGCAGGTCTTAGGGACTGGTAGGGAGGGTGCTGGGGACCTAAAATTTGTCAAAAACTATAGGCAGATGAGAGTGAGGCGGGGAGAACCGTCTGGGAAATATAGGGGTAGAGAGAGGAAGATCCAAAATCAACCATCTTTTTTGATTGTTGCTTTTTTCATTGATATTGGCTAAAAATAAATACCGAATCCTATCAACCCTTCCCACTGATAACTGCATAAAAAGTCTTTATCATTAACGAATGGGTTGCCCCCAGTATTTTCACAGTTTCAGGACAGAAACAGTCAAACGTTTTTGCAACATGAATTATGTCTAGGTTTTGGCTATGCCACATCAAACTTCATGGAAACTTTTTTTTTTTATTATTTCTTCCTTTTTTCTGTTATTTTTTTCTTGCAAATCCTGTCATGCATTCCAATAGTGAAATTTTCTTCTGGTTTGAGGAAGAATCCTAGGACAGGACTGTAGAGCAGTTTGTAGGAGTAAGCATTTTTTGTGTAACTCAGTCATGGGACATCTGAGACTGTCAAAATTTATTGTAACTACTCACAGCTCTAAGTACAGGAATTCAGGTTCAAACTCAGTACTGACAGTCGTGAATACACATGATACAGAGGTTGATGGATGTTCTCCAAGTTTTTGTAGAATTTGAGGGTTGTTCAGGCAGGTGGCTTGGGCTAGATTTCAGAGTGTGGAGACAGCTCTGTGACATAAGAATGGCTGTGTGATCCAGTAGATGAGGTATTTTATTTGTTAATTTGGGAAGCCGTGGTTTTATTGAATCTGCTGATACTTTGCTGTGTAACCTGTGACAAACCCCTTGTCTCTTATTCATCCTGTTTTCCCATGGAGGGGTGAGTGCTAAATGGTAATTATTTGGAAAAGTTGTATGAGAATGAAAGTGTTTTCTTTGTGATTCCATTGAAATATGGGTTTGACAAGTGCTGTGTGAGATTACTGTATTGTGGGTTGTATATGTCCAGTAATGTAGCTAGGCGCCAAGGTACAGCATTAAAATGTAGGAACACATTCTGAACACATCTCTTTCCTTTTCGGTGAAATAACTGTTGGATCAGCAAGACAAAAAAACCCCTTTCTCTGGAACTGAAAAGACATGATTTTTAATTAAACATTAAATAATCTTGCAACATCCCTCAGCTGCATCTAATGTAACAGGGAAAAAAAAGCAACAATGTATTTCTAAAGCAGAATGATGGGAGTGCCTTCAAAATGTGTGAACCGTATTATAGATTTATTAATTATTTAGCTCCCTTGCAGCTAAAGGTAGAAAAAAAGGGCTAGTACTGAAGTAAAGAAATGAGTACATATTTTAGGAGTTGAACACTATATCACAAATTTTTTGTGTTTTAGCTAGAAGAACAACACCCCTTTTGGAATATATTAAAAATAGAAAATTAGAAAAGCAGGTACGTTCAGACTTTTGCCTGAAGTTCAACATTTATGTTTCACATGGTTTCCTGTTGGACAATTTAAAATTAATCGTTTTGAACTCTTCAGAGAATACGAGAAGAGAAAAGAGAAGAACGAAGGCGGAGAGAACTGGAGAAGAAACGTCTGCGGGAGGAAGAGAAAAGGAAGCGCAGAGAGGAAGAAAGACGTAAAAGGAAAGAAGTGGAAAAGCAAAAGAAAATTTCTGAAAAAGAAATAAGGATCAAGGTACCTTAATGAAAAAGATTGTTCTTCTGTTTTAAGCTATCCACAAGTTCCTTTGGTATCTCCCTGTTTATTTAGTGTGCTACAGCACACCATGTGGAGATGCCAAACTGATTTTGACTGGGAGGGAAAGTAACAGGGCTTTGTCTAAGTAGAACTGTCTGGAAGCGTGACTGACTGACTGCCTTAGGTACAGTGATGTGCTGGTGCAGTCAGGGCAAGTCACTCTTTGTCCACTACTGCTGTGTTCTGTGCTGACAGAACGGGACAGAACCAAATTATTCTGTGCAAACATGTTGGAATATTATTGCAAATATGGTTTGAACACCTTCTGTCATGTCCATCTTCATTGAGCCATACCTGGGGAGAGTTGGTTTTGTTTATGCTCAGAACTGATGTGTTTTAACAGTATGCTTTAACCAAGGGAGAACAAAGTCTTGTTAATTTCAGGCTGCTCTGCCTTGTAACAATGTGAATGGATGTGCTTTACATTGCTTCACTTAGGTGGGTGTAAAGTCTGGACATTTAAAACTTTAGAATGACATAGAGCATCTGTACTAAATTTTATGATGTTGGAAAGGTTTTATAGGCTGTTTGGAAAGAGGGAAAAAGAGTCTGTAACTTAGCACAAGGATACACAAACTCACTCCAGATCTTGTGGTGGGAATAAGCCACAGACTCGTGTACTTCTTTCTTCTTCCTGGGCCAAGATTTCCTTCACTTGGATATATAAAAATAGTATGTTCCAAAGCCAGTGTACGAATTTCTTACATCTGGGCATAAAGAAAAGCACTCTAGAAGCTCAGAAGGAAAGGGATTTGCTCCTTTAAATATATTACCCAAAATCCAACAGTATTTATGACGTATCTGTGGTGATGTCACCTTGAAATCTCGTTCTGTCTCTGAAATGACCTGAGAGAAACATTGTAGAAGTTTTAAATATTGGAGAATAACCTATGCTCATTTCAGAAAAACTGGAGGCATGGAAAGGCTGGTGAGACGTTTTGCTTATTTCTGAAATGTTAGAGAAATAGTTTGAGACAGTGGATCGTTCTATAAAGATTATTCCTGCAACAGTAGGCACTGTTTAAACCCTCTGTCAGTTATTTAGTATGAAAGGAACAGACTTCTCAAAAATCTTACTCTCCAAGGCAAAAATCTAATGCAATCTTTTCTGCTAATATCATAATCTTTTCCTCAGTCTGTATTTCTGTCAGAGTGTATTTATGCTAAGCATCTACTATATGCCAGTCTATCTCAAGTAGTTCGTGAGGCACACATTTTATATATACTCTTTCAAGGAGTGAAGTATTAATCCTGCTCTCTTTGCAGTATTCATGGAATCATTAAGGTTGGCAAAGATCTCTAGGATCACCATGTCCAACAGTCAAGCCAGTACTACTAAACTGTATTCCAAAAAGCCACGTCTGCACATTTTTTGAACACCTCTAGGGATGGTGACTCCACCACTTCCCTGAGCAGCCTGTTCCAATGCCTCACCACTGTTTAAGTAAAGAATTTTTTCCTAATATCTAATCTAAACCTCCCCTGGCACAACTCGAGGCCATTTCCTCTTGTCCTATCACTAGCAACTTGGGAGAAGAGAGCAACACCCACCTCACTGCAGCTTCCTTGCAGGTAGTTGGAGAGAGCAATAAGGTCTCCTCTCAGCCTCCATTTCTCCAGGCTAAACAATCCCAGTTTCCTCAGCCATTCCCCATAAGACTTGTTCTCCAGACCCCTCACCAGCTCCATTGCCCTTCTCTCTTCTTGTACTTTTCTTCTTGCCCTTCTCTTCTTGTACTGCAATGCCAAAAACTGAACACAGTGCTCAAGCTGTGGCCTCACCAGTGTCGAGTACAGGGGCACAATCACTTCCTTGGTCCTGCTAGACACACTGGTTTTTATATTGTATGGTATTGGTATTGTAGAGGTTCTCCTTCTTACTTTATTGGCAATATTATTGAGCTCTATTATATGATTTCTAAGAAATCGTAGACAATAATAATACCTTTATGTATAAAACTCAGGAGAAAAAAGTAGGTAAGTGCTTTCTCCAGTACTCTCAGCATTTTTAAAGGTGTGCAGTTGAATCCCTACTAATAACTACCACTCCTTAGCAAAAGTAAACTGTCCTTTTTAAATAACTTTAAATTTCATACTTTGTAAAGCACATTCCTAGCATTTAAATAAGATATCTTAAATCTTAAGAAGTTACTGATATCTTTAATACGTTGTTAAAATGTCTATTACAACAGAGGAGAATAATTTTACATCATAATGTAAACAAATATCTCTTAGCTTCTCAAGAAGCCTGAAAAAGGAGATGAACTGGCCAGTGAAAAGCACAAAGAAAAATGTGAAGAAGCTGACATTGAGGAGAGCAAATGGGATAAATCACCTGGATCTGGGAGTATAAAATCCAAATCTTTGGAGAGTTCATTAAAAGAACTTAAGGAAAAGTAAGTTATATTTCTCTTTTCTGCTTCAATTTAAAACCTAAATGCTTTCATCTCAAGGCTTAAACATAAGTGGTGCATTGACTGGGTGTTTTTCAGCAAAGAACTGATTTCTTTCTCTGTGTGAACAAATCTCTCACTGTCCTTTTTGTAAAAGGAGTTTAGTAACAGCTTACTGATCTGATGGGAGTATTAGTGGATGCAGTTTGTTAATTATGAAATGTCTTGAAGTCCCAAATTAAAAGGATGTCTGCCTGAAAAGTCATTCAGAGTTTTGTTATTTCACCTGTTCCCCATTAAGAGCTCAGGTAAGGTCCTCCATCCATTAGATGTCTAAGACTAAATTGGCTACAGTGCCTTACTTTGCCTTTCCACTTGGTTTTACTGCAATAAACATCTAAATGTGTTTGAGAAATGGGCCAATGGCAGAATAGTCAAGGTGTGAGTGACAGCCTCATGACAGATACATGCAGAAGGCTGTCTCTTGTCTCCCCCTGCCTTCTGTGTTAGGTATGTAATGTGCAAAATACATAAGTAAGAATAATGTGCTCCTAAGATAAATAGTAATTTGTTGCTCAGTGGAGTTTTTCAGCTGACCTTGCAAAAGTACTTTGCAGTACATGAGGATAAGCTTGAGCATTTAAGTCAGTTACCTAAGGCATTACATATAAAATATTACAGGAAGTTTGCGATTGTGCTCTAGGAGTCTTGCAGGCTACCTACTTATTCAGAGCAGTTTAAGTCCTATCTTTGTCCACATAGGTTCTCGATTTTTAGGAAAAGTATGGAGGAGCTGCAAATGTTCTCCTAATGGCAAATAGGAAAATAAACTTTGAACTCCAGAAAATAAAACCACTTTTTTTTTTTTTTTTTACTATTTACTCTTGATCCTCTAAGCTTAATAAGGCAACAATGTAGATTTTCCACAAATAAAACAGAATAGCAAGCTATCAGCTATTTCAACTGGATCGAGAATTAAAGTTGAAACTATTTTGTCACTGACTCAGAAATCAGTAATAAACTGTAGCTTCCAATTCTGCGTGCAGGAGACTGTTTGAAACTATGTTGTAAGGCTCAGTTGCTCTCTACCAGAAATTAAAAACCTTGCTATGTGAGTGTACATGGTCACATGTGCATGTGGAGCTAAACCAAATGGAAGGATGCTTCCATTTGTTTCTGCTTTCTCTTTGGCTGTGTAACTTTCTCTTCCACCTATACTTTGTAATTGTGTACCCTGCCATTTCCAATCTGGCCTGCCTGTTTGTTCTGACTGAGTTTTAGAAAGCTACTTTAACTGTTCTTGAAGTGGGGTTTGTATCCCTGTCACCTGCAGACCGCCCAGCACATCCATTCCTTCCTCGCCCACAGTGACAGGCAGGGCAAGGGACAGGTGCCAGGCAACATGACAGCAACAAAACGAGACGTGTCACTGGCTTTAAAGGAAGGTTGTGCTCTCAGCCTGCTGGGGCTTGGAGTTAGTGTCTGTAACAGCATATTAAATATGAAACAAAGCAACTTTGAGCCACATAACCCTGGAGAATCGTAGAATCATAGAATGTCAGGAGTTGACAGGGACCTCGAAAGATCATCTAGTCCAACCCCCCTGCCAGAGCAGGATCACCTACAGTAGGTCACACAGGAACATGTCCAGGTGGATTTTGAAAGTCTCCAGAGAAGGAGACTCCACAACCTCTCTGGGCAGCCTGTGCCAGTGCTCTGTCACCCTCACAGTAAAGGAATTTTTCCTCATGTTGAGATGGAACTTCCTGTGTTCTAACTTAAACCTGTTATTTCTGGTTCTATTATTGGGCACCACTGAGAAGAGATTGTCTCCTTCCCTAACATAGTAGTATTTTATATATATATAAAATTTTATATATATATAAAATTTATGTATTTATGCTACAGATATAGTATCTCTGTAACCATGATTGATTCAGGTGTCAGTGACAACTGGGACATTGCTTCCTCGTAGTGAATGTGTTATGCTGACAAGCACAGCCTTAGGAAAAGCTCAATAACTTGTCTGTCATTCAGGTTTCAATGCTGACCTTCAGCTCTTCCTGAGATGAGGCCCCTCTCTTGGCAGCCCTACCAATGCCTAAGTTTGTGGCAGAGGCTGACAATTTGCCCAGTTCTGTTTATTTAAAAAAAATACACTTTTATTAATATTAGAAGCATGTCACTATTTGATCACTACGTCATTAGAAAATCTCCATCCTCTCTGATTCTGGCTGCTGATTCCCAAAATGTGAGCAGACTGTCAAAACCAACTTTCCTATTTCAATTTTAAATATAAATACATGTGTAATATATAAAAAGAAACTGCCTATATTTGCTCCTTTTAAAGTTCAATCTATTCTGTACTCTTTCTTCATTATTTGCAGTTTGGCTGTATGAGAGAAGCACCTGCTTGCTGAACAGGAGCAATGAGCTGGGAATTGTATCAGACAGGCAGCAAAATGCTGCAAACAAATAGTCTTTATAATAGAAACCCATTGCAGCATAGCAGAAATTAATTATTATGTTGTGGTAAGGTAATGGTTTTTCACCTACATAAAACACACAAAGGTAGGCTAAATTACTTGGGGACATAATGAACATAAGTATTTGTTTTCACAAATGCCTTCTGCAAGTTGCAGTGTCAGTGAGTATTTCTTGTTAACAGTGAGTATTTCTTGTTAAATAGTCATAGAACTTTATAAATTGATACATGATACTTGCGCAATTCCTCTGGGCCCTGAGGGTTCCCATTCAAGAGAACACTGAACGACAAGTCGCCTCGAGAACAGGCCGCAAGAGCTAATCATGCAGCACGTGCTTGTGTGAAGAGGACTGGGAAACTGTTTGTGGGATTGCAGAGGGATAAAAGTTGGAGAATGGGTCTTCCACAACAGTTGCACAAAATCCAATTTTGCTTGCAAAGCTTTGCGTGCTACGTTGAACTGAATGGTAGCCAAGGGCCAGATGCCTGGATGAGACATTCAGCAAAATTGCACGTAGCCTCTTTTTAATGAGAAAAAAATGGTCTTGCCATACGATTGATCTAAATACTGTTGAAATCAAAGGAAGGCTTTGTATTGTATCGTTCATCAGCTTTTTTGTTTACTGTTAATTGCTTGGATTTTCTTCCTTTTTGTGCATACTCATAGGTCACAAAATGATAGTGACAAAGAACAAAGAGATTTGGAGAGAAGATACCGAGAAAAAGAACCTGAAAGACAAAGGTATCGATCGGATGATGGCAGAAAGCATAGAGCTCACTATGAGTTTGACAAGTTTGTGAGAAGGAATGAAGACGAGCTGAAATGGGGGAAAGGATACAGCCAAGACAGAGGAAAGAAAGGGAACTACAACTACAGCTTCACTGTGGAGGCAGTAGACAAACTGGGTAAAGAGGACAAGTGTGATGACATGGCATCCAAAAAGGAGCGCATAAGAAATAAGGTTCTTTTATTCATTTAGGATAATCTTTCATTAGTTAACTGTGCTTCAAGATCACAGGTTTTACTTTTGCAAATTCAGCATAAAGATGCTTTTTCAAAAAAAAAAAAGCGATTCTTTATTTAATTTTCAGTAAGACCCAGGCTTCTCTTTATTGTTACCAGAAGACAACAGCAGTTAAACAAGTTAAGGTTATAGGTCTCTGCTCATTCATATTTATGATATATAGGAGACTTTTTGTCTTCCTTTTACCCCTAGCACTTTTAGAATGCTATTCTTGGAAGCCTTGTATTTTACAAGCATATTAAAAAGTTGTGAGCCTTCTGATTTGTAATGAAATATAAAAACAGTGGGATGCTGGTCTTTTAAAAGCGTATTTCCATTATGCAGCTCGTAAAGTAGCTATATTATGGATTGGCCAGGCATTTCTTGGTAGAGGAACTATAAGGACTTAAATAGCTAATTCAGCAACCATTGCATTTAGAGCATGTGAATGTGCAGATTCATTGGTATTGTGTACCTGCCAGTACGAAAAGGCTGTTGGTCGCTCAGGACAAATTATCCTCACAGTCATTGTCAGAGTGGTGCAAAACCAGTGCAGGCAGGGCCTGTGGCAGGGTGCACGGTGGAGCTGGCCTTTATTGTCTTCCAGAGACGTGTGCATCCTTCTTCTCAGACTGTCTGATTTCATGGATGTGCTAGGGTCTTTTCAGGAAGTGGCTCTCCTTGTCACCCTCATTCTCTCTCCCTTCTGATCCTAGATTTTTCCACAAAAGATGACCAAAACACTGTTTTGTGTAGAATTTTTTTCTGCATATGAAACTCTTCTTTCAAACCAAGTGACTGATCCTTGATGGGGGCTAAGGCTGACAGGGAGTAAACGGGTCACGTGCAGAGTGAGCCTGCATAGGCTATTGCATAGTGCACGTCAAGTCAAGTCATGTTGTGCAAACACAAGCAGCCCGGCACGCCCCGTCTTTCCTTTATGCACAGGTCAGCAGGCCAGCATGGGTGAGATTGATCTGCATTAGGCATTTCCCACCTCTGCCAGCAGCTCAGGGTGTAGAACAGTGAGAAAAAATGGCTAGATCAGAAACGGGATGATGGGAAAAACCATTTTCTTCATGCTTGCCACACTGCTCTTGAAATCCAGCGAAATAATCTGCAACCTTGGAACTGAATGTTGAGTCTTGGGGGTCTTTTGTCAAGCCTTAAGGAGCCACCTCCTAAGTTTTTTTTGCAGCGTGGTGACTTTTTTCTTTGAGTATTTATCACGCAGATAAGAGTTAGGGGCTGAGTTTTCCAGTTTACCAATAGAATTCACAGTGCCAATGGAAATTTACTTTTTAGGCAGAGATTGAGCTGCTTCCTGAAGTTTGCAGGAGTTAATTAGAAAATGGGAAACTTCCAGTGTGAGTTGGCCTGGCTTTCATGCAAACTGCGAGGTACAGCATCAGCAATAGGAAAAATCATTTGGACCCTTGATGATAAACTTTCCAATGGGCTTGTCAGAAGATCTGTTTTTATACAGCTGTTTGTGATGTGGAAAGACGTACGCTACACATTTCAAGCGCACCACAAAGCACTAACTGGAATGATCTGGTTGTGTGGCCCAATAGTGAATCTTGATATCTGGTCTAAAGAGATGGAGAAAAAAGGGGAGGGGAAAAAAGACAAAAGGCAAAGGAAAAAGAAAGAAAAAGGGAAAATGCCTATTGGGAACAAGAAAAAAGAATGAAAGAACAAATACCAGAATGAGTTGTGAAGCAATTGAAAATTAACATAGTTTGGTGTAGGACAGTTTCAGTGCTCTGCCACTGTCTTAAAAGTCTGTTTAATTTGGTTTGCTAAATTTAACACAGGACTTTGATCAAAAACCTCAGGTTTTTGTGAATGGATTGCTCCATAACATCAAAACCTGGTATTTGTAAGAGTGAAATACTCTCACGAGGAAACGACTTCTTAAGCAGAGTTTCTAAACCATATGTTTTATTATTGAAATTTCAAGAATAGAAAGTGCTCTTAATAGCTATGTCTGCGAGTCTGAGGTGCCTTTTCCTTGTAAACTGGCTCCTCCTTCCGTTTGTCGGTGATGAAATCAGTGTGTGTGTCACCGGGTCGCTCACAAAGTCTGCACATGCTCCGATTGTACTTTTGTTTGTTACCAGTGGGTGACTTTCCCTGCTCTCACGCTTAGGTAGGGAAGGCCTGATGAAGTGGAGCAAGAATGGTGCAGTTTTATTTTACTATGTATGTATAATTCAGATGTGCATTCCCTGTTTAAATTGTGGTTAGTGATTGATGATTCAAAGAGCACTGCACACATACTGATTGGTAAAGTTCAGCTGAGGATCATTTTTTAGCTGTTACCTGCAAAACTGTTCATGGGTTCATCTTATTTTTTAATGGTTATTTTTAATATTTGTCATTCATCTGCAGAGTTGCAAATGTGCAAGCTGTCCTTATTCTCAGTTCATGTTAGCGAAGGTAGCAACATTTTTCAGTTTTACCTGTAGTGCTGTGCTTGATAATTGTCTGCAGTATTTCTCCTTGTTTACATCAAATGTATCATGGGATCTTTAATTTTTACAGCTTTCTTCATCTATTCAAAATGCTTGGCTCCCAAGAATAGCGTTACAGACAAGACCGATATTAAACACTCCATCAATTTTCATTACACTCCATCTTTTTTTCCTTGGGTCTCATGAAATGTAAAGTGAGTTAACACAAAATCCACTTTCTTCACAAACATCCCTCACTTTAAAATCTCCCATGTGTACCCCGTGCCAGTTTCTCAGAGCGTTAACCTCGCCTCCTTCCTTCTAGGATCGCCCAGCCATGCAGTTATACCAGCCAGGAGCTCGCATTCGAACACATATGGGATGTACAAGTAAAACCTACGACTGCGGTGGGAAAGCCTTTGAAGATGCTCTTGATAAAAAGTATGATGCAGATAATTCAGCTGGAGGTGGTTCTGAGAAGAGCGAAGAAGAGTAAAACAAACTGGAGGACAGGCTTGTGAGAAAGGATGAACTTCAGATTCAGTGTCGTCACAAAAAAATAAATAAATTTGTAGGGCTGTTTCAGAACCCCTCGGGCGATTGCACTAACAAAATTACAATAGCTCTGCCTCTTCCTTTCTGTAAAATAAAGCAGAGAGTGACTGGAGACTTCAAAAGTATCTTGCAGCAAAGAAGTATTGTTGCTTTTTTACAGCAAGCAGTGCAAACGCTATTTGCCTCATCTGAAAGCTGCTCGATACTTTATTAGGTTTATCTTGAAACAGAAAACCTCTGCTAGTTTTAAAGGAGTATTTATATAGGACTCTTCAGAAGCTATTTCACCTCTTCACGTCTGAAGAAACAAAAGGTAGATTTGCATCGGTGGGAAACCTGAGGCACTTTAAGTGGATTTGGTGCATGACAGGAGGGTCACAGGACCCCTTCCTGCAAACGGGGAACTGCAGTGGGGCTCGGTGGGACGGGCCCTGGGAGGAAGCTCTGGAGCTGGCGGCATTTGCAGGATGGGGCCCGCAGCTCGCACAGTTGTGAGAAATGTTTGTTGGTGTCTGTACCTCATTGTGTTTACGTTGTTTTCCAATTAACTATAGCATCAGATAAGTGTTAGTAAAGCTTACAAGTATGTTGTTGGAGAGTTTGTTGTTTTCTGAGCCACTTTTGACTTTAATTTTTTTAATAGGTACTTGTGCTTAAAACAAGAAAGCTAAAGCAAACCTCAGCACTTAGGCAGTATACCTGGTTTTAATAAATTAGATGTTTTCTATGTTTTTGACACTGACTTTTAAAAAAAAACAAGTGGTTGTACAGTGATGACTTTTTATATGCTGATGTTTCATAGAAGTTGCGGTCACAGGATTTGGAAAGTATATGATACGTGAACATTCTACAGTTCTGTTTGTTAAAAAACCAAACACATGTGAATGTCAATTGCAAGCTACCATTCTGTAAGATCTAGGCCAAATTCTGCTCTCTGATGCAGGCACATATATATAGATACCCGTGTGTGTATATATATATGTCTTCTGATGGTTTTGATTATAGCTGCATGTTTACAGAAGGGCAGAATATGCTCATTTATCTTCCATGGCTGAAAATTTCTCATTTGTCTGAAACTGAGACCCACTTTGTCACTGAAGTTAAATAATATTAATTTATTTTTACATCCTCTTTGAACATTTTATTATTAAGCATAACATCTAATTGTTCTAGACTGAAAATATATTTATTGTATTTTCCCAGATAATAAGCATTAAATAAAAGCAGAAAGATTTTGACTATGGGTTTGAGGTGATCTTCTACAATTTTTCCATCTATTGCTCTAGAAAATTTAAGTAAGATGCTGTGCTCCTTTGTATTCTTCAGAAGCAGATAAAGATACAGTTGAAAAGAATTTTAATACCAAGCTACATAAGCAAACTGCCAACTAAAATTACTTCATGTAAAACTGCTGTTAGTGAATTATTTGGGTTTAGCTCCATCTAAAGTTTATCTTGTTTGCCAGGTTTACCCTGACCACAGAGGATGGCTTTTGTCTTGGCGCCCTGGCTGGGGCAGGTGGCCTTAGCATGGGGCAGCCTTGGCGGAAGAGCCCTGCCTGGTCCGAGGAGACTTGCCAGGGAAGTTCTACAGCAGAGCCAGGCAGAGCTGAGCTCTTCACCAGCTGAGTGTCTGCTGAAAGCAACTGGTTCCCACATGTCTGGATGCCCTGGGGAGGTTGCAGGAAGGGTCTCACTCATGTGAGGGACCTGCAGGATGCAGAGAAGCAGTGATTTTGCACATGCTTGCAACCTCAAGCTTGATATCACAGAATGTTCAGGGTTGGAAGGGACCTCGAAATATCACCTAGTCCAGCCCCCTGCCAGAGCAGGATCCCCTAAGGCAGGTCACACAGGAACACATCCAGGTGGGTTTTGAAAGTCTCCAGAGAAGGAGACTCCACAACCTCCCTGGGCAGCCTGTGCCAGGGCTCTGTCACCCTCA